>NC_086041.1:17332718-17635748 GCF_947568885.1 Cydia strobilella | reverse complement strand
TGTCGCCACTGTTGCCGGAAACAAGAGTCAAATAAAGCACTAGACTGGTGATAATTCGACGGAAACAGATATGCTCTCTCAATTATAAAGCTTCCAGTGACGGTCAAGTAATTTAATTACTTAATACCAAAATTCGGTAAAAAAGTATTCGGAACCACTACCACAGGGAGACGTGATTTTCTTCCATCGTGTTTTTAAACATCGGAATTTTGATATTTCGGACGTAAAAAAATCGGGATTATGAAAATCGTGGTTATAAAAATCGGGAAAACATATTTCGGAATATATGGGTGTTCCCAAAATCACTATATGTATGCCTTTACCATTTGAGGAGTTCCCTCGATTCCTCATGGATCTCATCATCAGAACTGCGTTTTGACAAAAACGGAACCAATCTGTATATACTTACAATCAAAAAAAGAATTTTCATAATCGGTTCAGAAATGACGGAGATATGGAGTAACAAACATAAAAAAAAAACGAATTGAAACCTCCTTTTGAGATTTGGAAGTCGGTTTTAAAAAGAATGAGAGTAGGCATGCATGATAGTTTTAGGGTTTATAATAACCAAGATTGACTTGAATTTTATTTATTGTTGATGTTATTTCCAAGGCCTAATTACAATATTACTTACTAATTACCCACGATATTACTTGCTGATGTGTGAACAGTGTGAAATATAAATATCAATGTAATAAAAAAACTATATGACACTTATACTTACAGTATGGAAAAGTTACTCACCCCTATAATAAAGCGTGGTCCTAGACATCGTGTTCAACTTGTAGCTATAAGCTCTTAATGCCTACTTATAGTCTTTAGGCCCTACAGTGTGAGATATGTAATACAATTTTAAATGAAAAAAAAATGGTTTCATTCCGATCCTATAATACTTATTTCATTGATAGTTTAAGGTAACGAAGGGTACAATTTACAAACGAAAGAAAAGTTTGATTATGTTGAACATCACCACGACAATTTTATTATTTTAAATGTTATTTATTTTACCACACCTATAAGTCCATCGTCTGGACCAGCCTGAACTGTCGATGGTTACAATAACCTGTATATTTTTGAACAGGATCAGTTGGTCGTGCAGCATACTATTATTGTAGGATACATTTCTGACTAGAACTAATAAAAATAAAATAAAATTTCTCGTCAGAAATGGGTGCCTTTCATCCCTTGGTTAACAATCTACTATTTAAGCCCCGGGCCCCTTATCATGAACGAGAAAATATGTAGGTATACATAAAAATTGTATATATAGTGACAGTGCGAGGATAGAAACAATAAATAAAGTGAAATAAATTTTGAGATGTAATGTGGGATGTGTGTGCATTGCCTCATTTTTTAGGATTCCGTACCCAAAGGGTAAAAGCGGGACCGACCCTATTACTAAGACTCCGCTGTCTCTCTGTCTGTCTGTCCGTCTGTCACCGGGCTGTATCTCATGAACCGTGATAGCTAAACAGTTGAAATTTTCAGTTGATGTATTTCTGTTGCCGCTATAACAACAAATACTAAAAACAGAAGAAAATAAATACTTAAGTGGGGCTCCCATACAACAAACGTGATTTTTTTTGCCGTTTTTTGCGTAATGGTACGGAACCCTTTGTGCGCGAGTCCGACTCGCACTTGGCCGGTTTTTTGAATAGCAACAATGAGTTAAAAAAGTATATTAAGATTAATAGGTACAGGTATATTAGGAGAACCCAGAAGCTATTCAAAGGCCAGGCATGCATTAAAAAATATAGTAAATTAAAACATGCATTATCAGTTATGAAAAATAGAGTTCCCGGCCGCGGGAAGGCAATTGAAACCAAGGAATCATTACCAGAAGTTACATGCCGATATAAATAGGTTAAGAGTCCCCGGCAAGCTCGGTTCTCCATACAAACGTAGTTACGCTCTCATTTTAAAACGACTAGCTAGATTATTCTGAAACTTAGTACTTACTACTTACAATAGGATAAGGTATATCTAGGTCTTTTTTTTTATTTTGTTTTCGGAGTGGGAATACATTTACGCACCGTCCCCCCGGCCGCGGGAAGGCCATTGATGGGGGGGTGTGTCGTGGGACTCGCCGCTCCTGTCCCCTCTCATCTGGCGAGAGGGGAGGGAGAACTTGGCCCTACCCACTAAACCCACTCCGGCGTTCCACCCTCTTTGCCGTTTGCGAGAGCGCCATGGGATCGAGTATGCTTCACTCCACCATGAAGGTATATCTAGGTCTGAAATTAGTTTATGCAGCTTCAGATACCATAGTAAAAAAAATACAGCGAATTTAAGCTTTTCATACAAAACTTGTTTTTGCTCTATTTCGATTGTTTTATATACTAGAGCTATAAGAGTAAGAGTGAGAGAGGTATAGAGTAAGTAAGTAGGTATTTGTTTGTATTTGTTTTTGTTTTTATGGCTAGCTCTTAATTATGTAAATGTTGTAAATGTTATAATTAGACTAAACACTTAGTTTATAGGTTACCTAGTTTAAGTATCACTAACAAAATATGGATTTTTTGAGTCTGAATTAAAAAAATTTTTTTTTATATAAACTAATTTCAGACCTAGATATACCCCATATCATTGTATGTGCAAAGTTTTATTACAATCCAATGTGTAGTTTTAAAATGAGAACGGAACTCCGTTTGTATGGGAAGATGAAATTCGGCCGAGCTTGTCGGAGACTTTTAAAAGATGAGCTTCTGGTAATAACCACCATGTATGAAACCACAAAAAAACAAGTTGAGGAGCACATCAAGGCTTTCAATAAATTGCTGCAAGAAAACCAAAATTTTGAGGAGCGATGCAAGTCATTACTTAATGGAAATATTTGTAATTGTGTTGTGGCCAAATGCCACCAGCAAAGTTTGCTCAAGCCAATGTGGCCCTGAACACTTAGGCCGACTTAGGCCGAAAATAGAGAGCAATGCACTGAAATAGAACAAGTCACTAATAACGAGCGCTCTGTGGTCAAGTCGTGCTTTCAAGTAAATAAGCATGGCGTCCCGCAAGGGAGTATCTTAGGACCCCTTTTATTTCTTGTTTATATAAACGATCTACCTGACTCAACAAACCATAACTGCATATTATTTGCTGACGACACTACATTAGTAATTAAGGGAATAGACGTAGATAATTTTGAAAATGAAATAAATACAGCTTTGCGAGATGTTATCGACTGGTTAGAATTTAATAATCTTAAAATTAATGTGGACAAAACCAAATTTATGTTATTTAAATCATATAAATCTAAAAACCACCAAGTTGTCATTAAACATAACTTAGGTTTAGTTGAAGAAGTAAATAGCACTGTTTTCCTCGGTATGACACTCGACACACATTGTAGTTGGAAAGAACATGTAGACACAGTTTGTACGAAACTAAACAAATTTATTTTTGCGCTTTGGCGCATTAAACGAACTGTTTCATTCAAAACTGCCTTACTAATCTATCACGGATACATTATGTCTACTTTACGATACGGTATAATTATGTGGGGTAACTCTGTAAACGCTGATCGCGCCTTTGTCGCTCAAAAAAAATGTATCCGAACCCTTTGTGGAGCAGATAGACTGGCGCCTTGCAAACCATTATTTATTAAACATAAGTTACTATCCTTCCCCTGCCTCTATATTTACGAGATATGTGTTTTTGTAAAACTCAATATTCAACTATTCACGTTCGTAGAAGATGACGCTGTAGGTTAGCATTACCAACTAGTAGCAAATTAGTACTAAGAAAAAAAAGCGCTCACAACATGTGTATTACTATATTTAATAAAATACCAGCTTACATAAAGACATTGCCTATAAACGAATTTAAAACAAAATTGTTTAAAATATTGATTGATAAATGTTTTTATAGTATTAACGAATTTTATTGTATACATTTTGAATATTGACTGACATTTAATTTACATGTATTTAAAAGAGAGAGACTGCCGCCAAAAGCAAGCGCCTCAAATACTCTGCTTTGGAAGCCACCTATGACTTCGTGCCCGTCGCCGTCGAGACAGCCGGGCCCTGGGGGCGGGAGGCGCGTGAGCTCTTCCGAGAGCTTGGCAAGCGCCTCAGAGAGAAAGGGAGTGACCCCCGTTCTGAGTCATGGCTCGTCCAACAGGTCTCCATCGCCATACAGCGGGGTAACGCTGCTAGTGTGATGGGGACCTTTGGACCCGGCATGGCTCAGAACGGATTTTTTTTTTTTGTATTTCTTTAATGCTTACCTAATGTAGTGTACCTAGTTTAAAAAAAAATTTCACTTTAAAAGAACTTGACTTATTCTAATTTTAATTGTAATTTCTTCTTTTTTCTGTTAATCTGATTATCATCACTCTATTGATTTCTTATTAAATTAATTATGTACTATTATAAACATTTGCGCCAAATTGTAATTAATCGTGTAATTGTATTTAATTCAAATTTTATCAGACTGAGTGACATATATATGTCGGAGCGTGACTCCAGAAGGACACATTGCAGCGTTACATTTCAGTTTTAGACGCCTGTATACAATCGATTAGCAAAGTGTTGCTATGTATTACTTAGTTGATAATGTAATTTATCGAGTTATGTAGAGAGTAACGCCATCTATTGGCATTCTTGTTGAAATAAGGTTAGGTACAGGCTTCGGAACGTCAAGTGGTTTAGCTTGCGTGAAGTTAGGTACGAGTTGGCAGTTTTGTTGGTAACTGGTCAAGTAAGTTGGCCTACATTCATTTTGGTGGGAGCGATTAGGCTCCGCCACTCCGCGGCATTCATTCGAAGATTTTCGATCGGACCGTGCTAGATTTTAATTTATTTTATTTAAGAAACAAACAGTCGTTTACAAACAAGTTTACAAATATTTCTTAAATTAAATAAGACCTGGAGTTTCATTATTGTATATAAATTGCAGTCTATAAAACAACAAAAACATAAAGTAGGTAGGTACTAGGTAGTAATAGTTTGAAGGTAGGTATAGGTAAAACTCACGAGAGCCGGCGGAAGATTTGTACTGAAACTGTAAATTATATCTAAAAGAAAATCCTCGCCGATTCTCGTGAATCGACCCATGAGTAGGTACAGGTAATAAAGTTAATAAGTAATGTAGGAATTAATAAGTAATGACATGATTTCCGGAAAGTGACATAAGTATACATAAGAAAAATTTACATAATTAATTAACTACCGAAAAACACATTTTAATGAATTAATGGAACAGTTAAACAAATCCAAATTATTAAGTTTTTCATTTTCGTTAAAAAGTTTACAAACACGTCTTATAAATACATTTCGTGCATAGCATGTTCTACTATAGGGAATGGAAAACATTTTTTTCTTCTGACAGTGGCGCTGACGTCTACGAGGAACTCTCAAACGTATTTGATGTAGTAGTGAGGGGACATCTAATACATTGTTCATAATTTTGAAAAGTAGGACAGAATCTACACAGTCTCGTCGACTAGCAAGAGTTTGGAGCTTATGATGTATCAGCGACTCGTTATAGTTAAGGTGAGTATGACCAGTTCTAAAATCGAGGGTTCTAACAAACTTTTTTTGTATTCGCTCCACTCTTTCAATATGAACATTATGATAGGGTTTCCATACTGCGCAGGCAAATTCTAGGTGGCTGCGAACAAAACTGTTAAAAAGGATTTTGTAAGTGACACTATTTTTAAATGGCTTTCCCACCCGTAAAATGAAACCTAGTTGTTTGTACGCCCTTTTTATAACCGATTCTAAATGAGGTATAAACGTTAGTTTTGAGTCCATAATAACTCCAAGATCGCGGATTTGTGTTACTCTACTCAGATTATTGTTGCCTAATGTGAAATTATAGTTAACATTATGTTTTTTCTTAGAAAAACTGATGACACAACATTTATTCAAGTTTAAAAATAAATTATTTTTAGTACAAAATGTCTCAAAATTTTTCAAATCATCTTGGAGCAAATAATAATCTTCAACAGAATTGATAATCTTATAAATTTTTGTATCATCTGCGTAGAGCAGCACTTTCGAGTTTTTAATATATTTATCTATGTCATTAATAAAAAGCGTAAACAGTAAAGGGCCTAAATGAGATCCCTGTGGTACTCCGGAACTAATAGACTTCCATTGAGAGGCGTAACCTGCTAGAACAACACATTGGCTCCGATTCTCTATATATGACTTTATCCAGCGGAATAAGTCTCCGTGTATTCCAAGGTGCCAAAGCTTGAGTAAAAGTGTATTGTGGCATATTTTGTCAAAAGCCTTGGCAAAATCTGTATACACGGCCTCTACACATGCGCCTCCATACATCGCTAGATATCGGACGTTAACCAACCTCGTGCCTAAACTCACTACGTTCCTGAAGGCTTATACCTGAAGGATTATTTTGAAAGTTATAGATTCCAACATAATTTAATCATTTAGCTAAGTGTTTTATCCCGAGTGTTAATTTGATTTCTCATGAGTCATTAGAGGTTTACTATTGTAAAAATTAGAAAATAAGTGTTGTTTTGAAAAGATGTGTCCCGCCGAGTTTGTTGCCGGTCCCATATAGGGTTAAATCTTCTCGGGTCAAGAGGTGTACGGTTGGAACCGGAATAGCTTTGTTTGACGTTCATAATCGCATTGTAATATGCCCACCTACTTGAATAAAGATTTGAACGTTTAATTGTAATTCTTTTATTTTAAATTAAATCGATTTCCGTTGCTAGAGTGACTAGTTATTTTATCATTCAGTACGAAAGTATAGTAGGCACTAGGTTGATGAGTCCGTAGTATTATTTCATACACTGGTAGCAGTGGTAGTATACTATTTAGCTGTGTAGGCATACATCGATGTACTGCGCCCACTACCGCCACCGCTATAGACCACCACACCCCCCCATGTCCACGACATCAGAGCGTGGGATAAAAGAGCATCGTGTATTGCTTGCACAGCCACGTGGGATCGTGGTGTACTCGTATTTCCGGATTGTATTCGGGGACATACATGCCTAATCTGGACACGTGGTAATGGTAAGCTCACGTGTCTGACCTACATTGAAAGGTGAGTGAAGTTCATTGTTATTTGGTGTGAATTATTGTGAATTATGATTAAGGCAGTCGACCAGAGCCGTCGTAACGTGACCCTATCTCTGATATCACCACGTTTCTTTGTTGTTGATTTGTAATCCGTTAAAATTAGAGCGATCACGTGTTATTTTGTTGTAATATCATTACGTTTAGTAACAATCAAGCATCAACTATTACGACATGTTATTATTTCGTCGCTCAATTGTGAATCTACCCTCGAATTTGAATTTTCATGAAAATAAAATTGTGTCGATAGAAAATAATCCGGCCGATTCGCCAATGCATAAAATTATGACATTCTAGTTCTGTAACGTTTTGTAGTTAATAAATTGGAACTAATTATTGCCCGTAGTGCCGTGATAGACACAAATCTTGTAGATTATGAAAACATGAGCTACGCGTTTGAAAATTAATGTTACAGTGTGGTGCAGCCTGAGCAGAGACAACTTACAGACGCCATCACGCGTGTGTTTCAACGCCTGAAGCAGCTTAACAGCCAGCTATGAAAAACCACATCGTGCATCTCGCCATCTGCCGCAGCAACGGCAACTGCAAGGCGGAGAGCATCGGCCTTCGTGCTTGGACCTTTGAGGACGTGTGCATCATACCTACTGTATTAAGCTGGTGAGCAGTTCCCATTTCGTTGGGTTTATTTTGAGAAGTTTTACTTCTGTTCAGAACTCGTGTTCACCTTTTGTTAAAGCTAAAGTAAGAAGCGATCGTATGTGATTTTGATCAGTAATGTTCAGTTTCAGTGTAATTGGGTCAAAAATATACTGACACAGATTTGACTTTAAAATACCCGCATAATCAGATTATAGAAATGCTTGAGCAACAAGTACAGGTTCCCATGAGTTGGATATTAATGACGCTGATAGTACTAGTGATTCTGAGTAACATAATTGTAACGCTTGTTTTTATTATTTCCTTTTTTTTTGGGATTTACTGTTAACATTTTGTTTTGCTTTCGAGGAACTTAAAGCTTGTACTTTCGAAGGACTGAGAGTACGCCCGATGGACTGGGTACTCACTATTGTTTTGCTTTCGATGGACTGAAGGCAGCCCGATGGACTGGGCACTACTCTATTTTGCTTTCGATGGACTGAAGGCAGCCCGATGGACTGGGCACTACTCTATTTTGCTTTCGATGGACTGAAGGCAGCCCGATGGACTGGGCACTACCCTATTTTGCTTTCGATGGACTGAAGGCAGCCCGATGGACTGGGCACTCACTACTATTTTGCTTTCGATGGACTGAAGGCAGCCCGATGGACTGGGCACTACTGTTGTTTTGCTTTCGATGGACTGAAGGCAGCCCGATGGACTGGGTACTCACTTACTGTTTTGCTTTCGATGAACTGAAGGCACGCTCGATGGACTGGGCATTGTCTAGTAACTGCATCAGAAGTTCCGGAGCATGTAAGAGGTGCAAGTGGTCTGCTTTTTATGTGCAGTATACTCTTTGCGAGGAGTAGCACTTACGCGGCTGAGATGGTTAACTTCTGATGAGTTGTTAGATTGTAGCAAGCCGATGAACTGGCGCATCATCCGTAGTCATATGTAGAGTCATATGTAGAGTCATATGTAGTCATATTTAGAGTCATATTTAGAGTCATATTTAGAGTCATATTTAGAGTCATATGTAGAGTCATATGTAGAGTCATATGTAGAGTCATATGTAGAGTCATATGTAGAGTCATATGTAGAGTCATATGTAGAGTCATATGTAGAGTCATATGTAGAGTCATATGTAGAGTCATATGTAGTCATATGTAGAGTCATATGTAGAGTCATATGTAGAGTCATATGTAGAGTCATATGTAGAGTCATATGTAGAGTCATATGTAGAGTCATATGTAGAGTCATATGTAGAGTCATATGTAGAGTCATATGTAGAGTCATATGTAGAGTAATATGTAGAGTCATATGTAGAGTCATATGTAGAGTCATATGTAGTCATATGTAGAGTCATATGTAGAGTCATATGTAGAGTCATACCTTGATTTTGTTTGATGACAAATGAGACCGAAATTGTGGGTCAGGAATGACCGAGCGATTGAAATACTCTGCTGTGTGTTTTGTTTCAGAATCAAATGCATACACCCACACACGAGGACGTGTGTACCGCAGGATGGCCGTGTCGGAGCGTGACTCCAGAAGGACACATTGCAGCGTTACATTTCAGTTTTAGACGCCTGTATACAATCGATTAGCAAAGTGTTGCTATGTATTACTTAGTTGATAATGTAATTTATCGAGTTATGTAGAGAGTAACGCCATCTATTGGCATTCTTGTTGAAATAAGATTAGGTACAGGCTTCGGAACGTCAAGTGGTTTAACTTGCGTGAAGTTAGGTACGAGTTGGCAGTTTTGTTGGTAACTGGTCAAGTAAGTTGGCCTACATTCATTTTGGTGGGAGCGATTAGGCTCCGCCGCTCCGCGGCATTCATTCGAAGATTTTCGATCGGACCGTGCTAGATATCGGACGTTAACCAACCTCGTGCCTAAACTCACTACGTTCCTGAAGGCTTATACCTGAAGGATTATTTTGAAAGTTCCAACATAATTTAATCATTTAGCTAAGTGTTTTATCCCGAGTGTTAATTTGATTTCTCATGAGTCATTAGAGGTTTACTATTGTAAAAATTAGAAAATAAGTGTTGTTTTGAAAAGATGTGTCCCGCCGAGTTTGTTGCCGGTCCCATATAGGGTTAAATCTTCTCGGGTCAAGAGGTGTACGGTTGGAACCGCAATAGCTTTGTTTGACGTTCATAATCGCATTGTAATATGCCCACCTACTTGAATAAAGATTTGAACGTTTAATTGTAATTCTTTTATTTTAAATTAAATCGATTTCCGTTGCTAGAGTGACTAGTTATTTTATCATTCAGTACGAAAGTATAGTAGGCACTAGGTTGATGAGTCCGTAGTATTATTTCATACACTGGTAGCAGTGGTAGTATACTATTTAGCTGTGTAGGCATACATCGATGTACTGCGCCCACTACCGCCACCGCTATAGACCACCACATGCCCCCATGTCCACGACATATATATCACTAACAAATATTTTCACATGTCTATCTTGACTGAATGTATAGTGGGAAGCAATGTATATAAATTAACATCTTATGTTACCATATGTTCATTGTGAATAAACGATTTCATTAATTCATTCATTCATACCAGTAGTTAAACAGCCCCCTAGAGCTGTCAGTAAGAATGTTATTTTTTCAGATCAGATTGGATTAGGAATGCGCCCGTTATTAAGCTACAGACTAGAGCAAAAAGTGTCACATTTCTGTTATCAAAACATTACTTTGTCTCACTTATGTGACCTTATTTCAATGATAGCCAGTGGCGTAACTAGGGGGGGGGGCTGGGGGGGGGGGCACGTGCCCCGGGCGCCGTCCAAGGGGGGGCGCCAAAACGGGCGAAAAATATAAAATTATTTTCAAAAACATTGATTGTTCCCGCCGCGTCGAACGGGGGTCTACAGGCTACGTTGGGGGGGGGCGCAAATTTGGTGCCTGCCCCGGGCGCCATTTCCTCTAGCTACGCCCCTGATGATAGCAGTAGGTACTACACTAGTAATTTTATTAGGAAATAGTTTATGACGTCACAGCAACTACCCCCACCACTTTCGCGCTTGTCATCTCATATATTTGTGTTAAGGACATCACACTGAATGCACTGATACCAAATATACCCATGTCGTCTCATGAGCGAAAATCGATTTCTAGAAGACTTCTAGACAAATAATTGGCCAAGCCCGAGTCAAAGCTCGAGGCATTTAGTGTTCCGTGCGTGTGATTTGTTAGATAATTTTCACAAACGCATTTGGGGCATTTTCTATGAAAAGGGACCTTATTGTCGATGGCGCTTACGCCGCACAGCGTCGCGCGGCATTGTATTTATATCGGAGCATCGTTAATAATGGCGTAAGCGCCATCGACAATAAGGTCCCTTTTTATGGAAAATACCACATTTTTTCTGAGTAGCGAATTTTCACATTGCGGTTTTTCACGATCGCAAACTTCTTTATTCGTCTTTTCTCATGTAGCGATTTTTCATAAAGCGTTTTAAAATATTCGCATTTATTTTTTTCGCTTATTTTACCAGTAAAACAAAATAAAACACACACACACAGTATTATAAAACGCTTCATGAAAAATCGCTACATGAAAAAAGACGAATAAATAAATTTGCAATCGTAAAAACCGCGAATTGAAAATTCGCTGCTCAGAAAAAATGCTTTTGTGAAAATTATCTAACAAGTCATAGTATTTTATGGTTCACCATTATAGCTAGGTATTCTATACTGCTTCAATTTGAATTAAATTTAGAACTTATTATTTTGATTTGATTTTGTTTCTAGTTCCATGCCATATATATATAGACTTTAATATTATTTAGAACTGGTAAAAATGTAGAGTTCGTCTAAGCTAACAAAGTGAGAAAGTGTAAGTAAGATGTGTAAGAGTGAGATAAACGTCATATTTTCATAGAAATTTGACATTATTGATGACATAGTGACACTCGGACTCTATCAATAATTGGACGTAGTTTAGGGAAAAGGATCTAATCCACAATTTGTTTAAAAAAATATCTTTCTTTCAAACAGAGAATCAATTATTGTCTTCGGTTACCGCGATAGTTACTCATGAAATAAAACTATGAAAACGGATTGTATCGCGTCACCCGTTGACCACGAACGCTGTAAAGAGTTCGAAACGTCGGGATGTATTATAAATTCAATATACGCGATATAATCCGTTTTCATAGTTTTATTTCAAGAGAATCAATTAATTTAAATGTCATATTTTATGGATGAATCCTTTTTGCTAAACTACGTTCACTTGATACTGAATTCAGCCAGAGTTTTTATAATGTTTTTATAACAATATAAAACGCATTAATGTTATTACTCTATTTAAGCTGTCAAAAAAGTATAAGTTATGAGTAAGTTATTTATATGTTCAGCTGCACGTCTTGAATTTAGGACGAGGAAAAATAAATAATATTATCGTGTTTTTCAAAGAATTTAAAAAAGAAAATCTTTTCCATTATTATTTTTAAAAGAAAAAAATATTTTAGTAGAACTTGGATTCATGAGTACCAAATCTTAACTGATATTGTTGTCGCTGGCTCTAAGGTTGACGAAATATACTGCCCGATTCGAACTTTAAAGGGGCCCACAGACTATCAGTCCGCCGGACGATATCGGCCTGTCAGTTGTTCGGAGCTGTCAAATTTTTGTTCTAACTGACGGGCCGATATCGTCCGGCGGACTGATAGTCAGTGGGCCCCTTTAGATACGATATGGATTAGATATGTCAGTGTCCAGTGTTGGCCGAACGCTAATGCCATTAACCATTAAAAATTAACAATTAAAAAGGTTAATGGCCATTAACCATTAGCCATTTAATTCGGATTAAAGTTAATTCGGATTAAAGTTAATTCGGATTAAATTTTTGAGACGTTAATGGCCATTGAAGTTAATTCGGATTAACTTTAATTCGGATTAACTTCAATGGCCATTAAAGTTTCAAAAAATTTATTAGAATTACTCTCAATTGCATCAACGTCTAATAAAATTACATTCGTGATATTTTAAAATGAGACAGCAAAATGACCCTGACTGAACCCTGGCAGTAGTAGCAGTACCTACCTACTACCTAGTAGAATTCTGGTTTGGTGCAACACAGACATACGCGGTTTTGGTCATTTAAATCGTCTTGATGAGCACTTCGGAGAGCCGTACCCACGATAGAGCTGATGCTGAACCCTGGCAGTACCTAATGGATCTAAGGTTTGGTGCAACATAGGCACACGCTGTTTTAGTCATCCGACTCGTCTTGATGAGCACTTCGGAGAGCCATACCCATGATAGAGCTGATGCTGAACCCTGGCAGTACCTAATGGATCTAAGGTTTGGTGCAACATAGGCACACGCTGTTTTAGTCACCCGACTCGTCTTGATGAGCACTTAGGAGAGCAGTACCCATAATGGAGGTGATGCTGAACCCTGGCAGTACCTAGCGGAACTAAGGTTTGGTGCAACATAGGCACACGCTGTTTTAGTCATCCGACTCGTCTTGATGAGCACTCAGGAGAGCAGTACCCATGATAGAGCTGATGCTGAACCCTGGCACTACCTAGTGGATCTAAGGTTTGGTGCAACATAGGCACACGCTGTTTTAGTCACCCGACTCGTCTTGATGAGCACTTAGGAGAGCGGTACCCATGATAGAGCTGATGCTGAACCCTAGCAGTACCTAGTGGATCTAAGGTTTGGTGCAACATAGGCACACGCTGTTTTAGTCACCCGACTCGTCTTGATGAGCACTTAGGAGAGCAGTACCCATAATGGAGCTGATGCTGAACCCTGGCAGTACCTAGTGGATCTAAGGTTTGGTGCAACATAGGCACACGCTGTTTTAGTCACCCGACTCGTCTTGATGAGCACTTAGGAGAGCAGTACCCATGATAGAGCTGATGCTGAACCCTGGCAGTACCTAGTGGATCTAAGGTTTGGTGCAACATAGGCACACGCTGTTTTAGTCACCCGACTCGTCTTGATGAGCACTTAGGAGAGCGGTACCCATGATAGAGCTGATGCTGAACCCTGGCAGTACCTAGTGGATCTAATTTTTGGTGCAACATAGGCACACGCTGTTTTAGTCACCCGACTCGTCTTGATGAGCACTTAGGAGAGCAGTACCCATGATAGAGCTGATGCTGAACCCTGGCAGTACCTAGTGGATCTAAGGTTTGGTGCAACATAGGCACGCGCTGTTTAGGTCATCCGACTCGTCTTGATGAGCACTTAGAAGAGCAGTACCCATGATAGAGCTGATGCTGAACCCTGGCAGTACCTAGTGGGTCTAAGGTTTGGTGCAACATAGGCACACGCTGTTTTAGTCATCCGACTCGTCTTGATGAGCACTTAGGAGAGCAGTACCCATGATAGAGCTGATGCTGAACCCTGGCAGTACCTAGTGGATCTAAGGTTTGGTGCAACATAGGCACACGCTGTTTTAGTCACCCGACTCGTCTTGATGAGCACTTAGTAGAGCGGTACCCATGATAGAGCTGATGCTGAACCCTGGCAGTACCTAGTGGATCTAAGGTTTGGTGCAACATAGGCACGCGCTGTTTAGGTCGTCCGACTCGTCTTGATGAGCACTTAGGAGAGCAGTACCCATGATAGAGCTGATGCTGCACCCTGGCAGTACCTAGTGGATCTAAGGTTTGGTGCAACATAGGCACGCGCTGTTTTGGTCATCTGACTCGTCTTGATGAGCACTTAGGAGAGCGGTACCCACGATAGAGCTGATGCTGAACCCTGGCAGTACCTAGTGGATCTAAGGTTTGGTGCAACATAGGCACGCGCTGTTTTGGTCATCTGACTCGTCTTGATGAGCACTTAGTAGAGCGGTACCCATGATAGAGCTGATGCTGAACCCTGGCAGTACATAGTGGAAGTAAGGTTTGGTGCAACATAGGCACGCGCTGTTTTGGTCATCCGACTCGTCTTGAGGAGCACTTAGAAGAGCAGTAACCATGATAGAGCTGATGCTGAACCCTGGCACTACCTAGTGGATCTAAGGTTTGGTGCAACATAGGCACACGCTGTTTTAGTCACCCGACTCGTCTTGATGAGCACTTAGGAGAGTAGTACCCATAATAGAGCTGATGCTGAACCCTGGCAGTACCTAGCGGAACTAAGGATTAGTGCAACATAGGCACACGCTGTTTTAGTCATCCGACTCGTCTTGATGAGCACTTAGAAGAGCAGTACCCATGATAGAGCTGATGCTGAACCCTGGCAGTACCTAGTGGGTCTAAGGTTTGGTGCAACATAGGCACACGCTGTTTTAGTCATCCGACTCGTCTTGATGAGCACTTAGGAGAGCAGTACCCATGATAGAGCTGATGCTGAACCCTGGCAGTACCTAGTGGATCTAAGGTTTGGTGCAACATAGGCACACGCTGTTTTAGTCACCCGACTCGTCTTGATGAGCACTTAGTAGAGCAGTACCCATGATAGAGCTGATGCTGAACCCTGGCAGTACCTAGTGGATCTAGGGTTTGGTGCAACATAGGCACACGCTGTTTTAGTCATCCGACTCGTCTTGATGAGCACTTAGGAGTGCAGTACCCATGATAGAGCTGATGCTGAACCCTGGCAGTACCTAGTGGATCCAGGGTTTGGTGCAACATAGGCACACGCTGTTTTAGTCATCCGACTCGTCTTGATGAGCACTTAGGAGAGCAGTACCCATGATAGAGCTGATGCTGAACCCTGGCACTACCTAGTGGATCTAAGGTTTGGTGCAACATAGGCACACGCTGTTTTAGTCATCCGACTCGTCTTGATGAGCACTTAGGAGAGCAGTAACCATGATAGAGCTGATGCTGAACCCTGGCAGTACCTAATGGATCTAAGGTTTGGTGCGACATAGGCACACGCTGTTTTAGTCATCCGACTCGTCTTGATGAGCACTTATGAGAGCAGTACCCATAATGGAGCTGATGCTGAACCCTGGCAGTACCTAGCGGAACTAAGGTTTGGTGCAACGTAGGCACACGCTGTTTTAGTCATCCGACTCGTCTTGATGAGCACTTAGGAGAGCAGTACCCATGATAGAGCTGATGCTGAACCCTGGCAGTACCTAGTGGATCTAAGGTTTGGTGCATCATAGGGACACGCTGTTTTAGTCACCCGACTCGTCTTGATAAGCACTTAGGAGAACGGTACCCATGATAGAGCTGATGCTGAACCCTGGCAGTACCTAGTGGATCTAGGGTTTGGTGCAACATAGGCACACGCTGTTTTAGTCACCCGACTCGTCTTGATGAGCACTTAGGAGAGCAGTACCCATAATGGAGCTGATGCTGAACCCTGGCAGTACATAGTGGATCTAAGGTTTGGTGCAACATAGGCACGCGCTGTTTAGGTCATCCGACTCGTCTTGATGAGCACTTAGAAGAGCAGTACCCATGATAGAGCTGATGCTGAACCCTGGCAGTACCTAGTGGATCTAAGGTTTGGTGCAACATAGGCACACGCTGTTTTAGTCACCCGACTCGTCTTGATGAGCACTTAGGAGAGCGGTACCCATGATAGAGCCTTACCACCTACCTTAGATCCACTAGGTATTGCCAGGGTTCAGCATCAGCTCTATCATGGGTACTGCTCTCCTAAGTGCTCATCAAGACGAGTCGGATGACCAAAACAGCGCGTGCCTATGTTGCACCAAACCTTAGTTCCACTATGTACTGCCAGGGTTCAGCATCAGCTCCATTATGGGTACTGCTCTCCTAAGTGCTCATCAAGACGAGTCGGGTGACTAAAACAGCGTGTGCCTATGTTGCACCAAACCCTAGATCCACTAGGTACTGCCAGGGTTCAGCATCAGCTCTATCATGGGTACCGCTCTCCTAAGTGCTTATCAAGACGAGTCGGGTGACTAAAACAGCGTGTCCCTATGATGCACCAAACCTTAGATCCACTAGGTACTGCCAGGGTTCAGCATCAGCTCTATCATGGGTACTGCTCTCCTAAGTGCTCATCAAGACGAGTCGGGTGACTAAAACAGCGTGTGCCTATGTTGCACCAAACCCTAGATCCACTAGGTACTGCCAGGGTTCAGCATCAGCTCTATCATGGGTACCGCTCTCCTAAGTGCTTATCAAGACGAGTCGGGTGACTAAAACAGCGTGTCCCTATGATGCACCAAACCTTAGATCCACTAGGTACTGCCAGGGTTCAGCATCAGCTACATTATGAGTACTGCTCTCATAAGTGCTCATCAAGACGAGTCGGATGACTAAAACAGCGTGTGCCTACGTTGCACCAAACCTTAGTTCCGCTAGGTACTGCCAGGGTTCAGCATCAGCTCCATTATGGGTACTGCTCTCATAAGTGCTCATCAAGACGAGTCGGATGACTAAAACAGCGTGTGCCTATGTCGCACCAAACCTTAGATCCATTAGGTACTGCCAGGGTTCAGCATCAGCTCTATCATGGGTACTGCTCTCCTAAGTGCTCATCAAGACGAGTCGGATGACTAAAACAGCGTGTGCCTATGTTGCACCAAACCTTAGATCCATTAGGTACTGCCAGGGTTCAGCATCAGCTCTATCATGGGTACTGCTCTCCTAAGTGCTCATCAAGACGAGTCGGATGACTAAAACAGCGTGTGCCTATGTTGCACCAAACCTTAGACCCACTAGGTACTGCCAGGGTTCAGCATCAGCTCTATCATGGGTACTGCTCTTCTAAGTGCTCATCAAGACGAGTCGGATGACCTAAACAGCACGTGCCTATGTTGCACCAAACCTTAGATCCACTATGTACTGCCAGGGTTCAGCATCAGCTCCATTATGGGTACTGCTCTCCTAAGTGCTCATCAAGACGAGTCGGGTGACTAAAACAGCGTGTGCCTATGTTGCACCAAACCCTAGATCCACTAGGTACTGCCAGGGTTCAGCATCAGCTCTATCATGGGTACCGCTCTCCTAAGTGCTTATCAAGACGAGTCGGGTGACTAAAACAGCGTGTCCCTATGATGCACCAAACCTTAGATCCACTAGGTACTGCCAGGGTTCAGCATCAGCTCTATCATGGGTACTGCTCTCCTAAGTGCTCATCAAGACGAGTCGGATGACTAAAACAGCGTGTGCCTACGTTGCACCAAACCTTAGTTCCGCTAGGTACTGCCAGGGTTCAGCATCAGCTCCATTATGGGTACTGCTCTCATAAGTGCTCATCAAGACGAGTCGGATGACTAAAACAGCGTGTGCCTATGTCGCACCAAACCTTAGATCCATTAAGTACTGCCAGGGTTCAGCATCAGCTCTATCATGGGTACTGCTCTCCTAAGTGCTCATCAAGACGAGTCGGATGACTAAAACAGCGTGTGCCTATGTTGCACCAAACCTTAGATCCATTAGGTACTGCCAGGGTTCAGCATCAGCTCTATCATGGGTATGGCTCTCCGAAGTGCTCATCAAGACGAGTCGGATGACTAAAACAGCCTGTGCCTATGTTGCACCAAACCTTAGATCCATTAGGTACTGCCAGGGTCCAGCATCAGCTCTATCTTGGGTACTGCTCTTCCAAGTGCTCATCAAGACGAGTCGGATGACTAAAACAGCGTGTGCCTATGTTGCACCAAACCTTAGTTCCGCTAGGTACTGCCAGGGTTCAGCATCAGCTACATTATGAGTACTGCTCTCCTAAGTGCTCATCAAGACGAGTCGGGTGACTAAAACAGCGTGTGCCTATATTGCACCAAACCTTAGATCCACTAGGTACTGCCAGGGTTCAGCATCAGCTCTATCATGGGTACTGCTCTCCTAAGTGCTCATCAAGACGAGTCGGATGACTAAAACAGCGTGTGCCTACGTTGCACCAAACCTTAGTTCCGCTAGGTACTGCCAGGGTTCAGCATCAGCTCCATTATGGGTACTGCTCTCATAAGTGCTCATCAAGACGAGTCGGATGACTAAAACAGCGTGTGCCTATGTTGCACCAAACCTTAGATCCATTAGGTACTGCCAGGGTTCAGCATCAGCTCTATCATGGGTACTGCTCTCCTAAGTGCTCATCAAGACGAGTCGGATGACTAAAACAGCGTGTGCCTATGTTGCACCAAACCTTAGATCCATTAGGTACTGCCAGGGTTCAGCATCAGCTCTATCATGGGTACTGCACTCCTAAGTGCTCATCAAGACGAGTCGGATGACTAAAACAGCGTGTGCCTATGTTGCACCAAACCTTAGTTCCGCTAGGTACTGCCAGGGTTCAGCATCAGCTCCATTATGGGTACTGCTCTCCTAAGTGCTCATCAAGACGAGTCAGGTGACTAAAACAGCGTGTGCCTATGTTGCACCAAACCTTAGATCCACTAGGTAGTTCCAGGGTTCAGCATCAGCTCTATCATGGGTACTGCTCTCCTAAGTGCTCATCAAGACGAATCGGATGACTAAAACAGCGTGTGCCTATGTTGCACCAAACCTTAGTTCCGCGAGGTACTGCCAGGGTTCAGCATCAGCTCCATTATGGGTACTGCTCTCCTAAGTGCTCATCAAGACGAGTCGGGTGACTAAAACAGCGTGTGCCTATGTTGCACCAAACCTTAGATCCACTAGGTACTGCCAGGGTTTAGCATCAGCTCTATCATGGGTACTGCTCTCCTAAGTGCTCATCAAGACGAGTCGGGTGACTAAAACAGCGTGTGCCTATGTTGCACCAAACCTTAGATCCACTAGGTACTGCCAGGGTTCAGCATCAGCTCTATCATGGGTACTGCTCTCCTAAGTGCTCATCAAGACGAGTCGGGTGACTAAAACAGCGTGTGCCTATGTTGCACCAAACCTTAGATCCACTAGGTACTGCCAGGGTTCAGCATCAGCTCTATCATGGGTACCGCTCTCCTAAGTGCTCATCAAGACGAGTCGGGTGACTAAAACAGCGTGTGCCTATATTGCACCAAACCTTAGATCCACTAGGTACTGCCAGGGTTCAGCATCAGCTCTATCATGGGTACCGCTCTCCTAAGTGCTTATCAAGACGAGTCGGGTGACTAAAACAGCGTGTCCCTATGATGCACCAAACCTTAGATCCACTAGGTACTGCCAGGGTTCAGCATCAGCTCTATCATGGGTACTGCTCTCCTAAGTGCTCATCAAGACGAGTCGGATGACTAAAACAGCGTGTGCCTACGTTGCACCAAATCTTAGTTCCGCTAGGTACTGCCAGGGTTCAGCATCAGCTCCATTATGGGTACTGCTCTCATAAGTGCTCATCAAGACGAGTCGGATGACTAAAACAGCGTGTGCCTATGTTGCACCAAACCTTAGATCCATTAGGTACTGCCAGGGTTCAGCATCAGCTCTATCATGGGTATGGCTCTCCGAAGTGCTCATCAAGACGAGTCGGATGACTAAAACAGCCTGTGCCTATGTTGCACCAAACCTTCGATCCATTAGGTACTGCCAGGTTTCAGCATCAGCTCTATCATGGGTATGGTTCTCCGAAGTGCTCATCAAGACGAGTCGGATGACTAAAACAGCCTGTGCCTATGTTGCACCAAACCTTAGATCCATTAGGTACTGCCAGGGTTCAGCATCAGCTCTATCATGGGTACGGCTCTCCGAAGTGCTCATCAAGACGATTTAAATGACCAAAACCGCGTATGTCTGTGTTGCACCAAACCAGAATTCTACTAGAGTAGGTAGGTACTGCTACTACTGCCAGGGTTCAGTCAGGGTCATTTTGCTCTCTCATTTTAAAATATCACGAATGTAATTTTATTAGACGTTAATCCAAATTGAGAGTAATTCGGATTAATTATTTGACTTTCATGCCCATTGAAGTTAATCCGAATTAAAGTTAATCCGAATTAACTTCAATGGCCATTAACGTCTCAAAAATTTAATCCGAATTAACTTTAATCCGAATTAACTTTAATGCAATTGGTTAATGGCGGAACTAATGGTTAATAAAATTGATCAATGGTTAATTAAAATTAACAATTACGGCCAACACTGTCAGTGTCAAAAGTGACGTCTGTTCAAACAAAAACGTATCGTAATATAATCGTAATATTTGGACTTCCGGTTCGAGCGCCATCTTGATAGTTAGCATCGTGATTAATTACTTTGTTTTTTGCTTATTAATATTGTTTAAAGTGTAATATCGATAGCTTATTATACAGTAAACTAATGTGGTAGTGTGCAGTAAATGGAGAATTAATTTTGAAGCGCGTTTAACCACCATCTTGGAGTCAACGGCCGGTAGTCCACGTGCTTCTTGTAGTCTAGCTATCGATTTACAAGAGCTAACAAATCACCGTACACTGTCTTGTACAACCGTACAATTTTTGTCGTTTTTAAACCTCTTAATACCTTGATACTGGCGAAATAGTCCCACTGGGCTGAAGCCATAATTTTAAAAGAAGAAGAAGAAGATCGTAATATTTGACGTTTCTTAAAATTCGAATTGGGCCGATAAAGTGAGCCGATCTCTCAAACAAGTTTGAACAACATCGGCTCAATTTCGTCAACTTTACCTGTTTCCAAAAACTAGAATAATTTTTTTAATTGTAATATATATACTATAGGTCTTCCAAGATTATTTTCTCGTAACAGAACGGGATCTGGTTGTGCTCTCACCGATCCTTTCAAAAATATACATACTGTATACATCTATACACAAATGTCATCGTACTTAATGCAAAGGGATATTGTGTATATTGTTTCGACAATTTAGATACTCTCTAATAAATATTAAATGACTTTGTTATATCTATACGTCTTACTCGTTACGTAGTCCGCGCCAGGGCTTTTGTCGTTTTTAATCGTTTTATTGCTAGCTCGACTTCATTTTCGGTGAATGGTGGTATATTCCTCTGCGTGTGTTCACTTGTGTAGTTTGAGTTATTGGGGGGAGGGCTTTCGTTAACCTGTGCGCTGTAAAGGTTTTCGTAGAAGTCTGTTGCTATGTTGACAATTTCGTTACGTTTATTTTGGGTTTTTCCAGAAGTACTTTGAAGTCCGTCTATCCAAGTTTTGTTAGTTCGTAGTTCTTTAAAGGCCTTCTTGGAGCTACCCGCTTCTTTTAAATGTTTCTCAATTGTTTTTGCTCTATAGTTAGCGTAGTCGTATTTAATGTACTTACTGGTTAGCTTGTACAACGCTGATAACTCATTTTTATCCTGTCGTGATTTATGTTTTATGTGTTGTAATTTCTGCCTTCTTTCTATAAGTGCTAATGTGCGGTCGCTTAAAATCTTGTGTGTTTTCTTGTTATTATTATTATACTCAGCTTCTCGTGCACATTTCAGACTATATGTGACAGCGTTTATTATTTTGTCGTAGAAAGTTTGTACATGAAAGCTTTTACATTCATTGAACAGGTCTGGCATATACGATGTTATAAGCTCTATGTATTTTGCTTCTTCTTGCTCGTCTTTCAGTGTGGCATTTTGATGACTTTTGAAACCAATCCGGCTTTTCTCTTGTTTTTTCAAACTCAATGTTGCTCTGACGGGTCTATGGTCCGATGAAAAATTAAGGCACAGAACCTCGATGTTTTCATACCAATGTGGCCCTGAAAACAGCTCAACCTCTACTGACTCCGCCATTAACGCACCTATTCAACAGTATACTAGCAACTGGTAACACACCATCACAGTGGTCGGAGTCAGACATTATTTTAATATATAAAAAAGGAGACCCCAAAACCATCGTAAACTATAGACCGATAAGCTTACTCCCGTGCATATATAAGCTATTTTAAACCAAAGGATCGGTATTACCCTAGAGGCTAGACAACCTATAGAGCAAGCGGGCTTTCGTAAAGGTTTCTCGACAGTTGACCATATTCACACCCTGGAACTTATTATAGAAAAATACAACGAGCGGCAAAGAAACCTTTACGTCGCCTTCATAGACTACAAAAAGGCTTTTGATACCGTGTCTCATTCAAGCATTTGGGAATCTTTGAAAGAACAAGGGGTTGAAGAAACTTATATAAACATCATAAAAAGTATTTATCATAAAAACACGGGGCGAATAAAGCTTGAAAAATTAGGACCTGCTTTTACCATCCAAAGGGGAGTAAGACAGGGCGACCCACTGTCTCCAAAGCTCTTCATTGCTATCTTAGAGTCAATCATACAAAAACTAGATTGGAAAGGAAAGGGAATAAAAATCAACGGGGGATACCTCAGTCACCTACGTTTCGCAGATGATTTAGTCCTTCTATCAGAATCTAGATTGCAACTTCAACACATGATTGAATCGCTGAACACAACTAGCAAACAAACTGGACTCGAAATGAATTTTACAAAAACAATGGTCATGACAAATAGCGACAAAATAGACATATTAGTTGACAACGAAGTTCTTGCTTACACGGATTATTACACCTACCTTGGCAAACAAATAGGCTTTTCAAGAGACTACAACGACTTGGAGATCGTAAGACGGATACAAAACACCTGGAATAAGTACTGGAGTCTCAAAGAAATATTTAAAAGCACTTTGCCAATAAATACTAAAACAAGAGTCTTCACGTCATGCTTGCTACCTTGTTTAACATATGCTTGCCAAACTTGGAAATTTACCACAAGCGCAAAGAGAAAATTAATTTCGTGTCAAAGAGGAATAGAGCGCAGCATGTTAAACATAAAGAAAATGTAAAAAATACGCCATACAAAAATACGTGACGTCACAAAAGCTACTGACGCTCTAACCTTTGCTCGAAGGTTAAAATGGAAATGGGCGGGGCACGTAGCACGCCTGCAAGACGACAGGTGGACGAGAAGAGTAACTTCTTGGAAGGGTCCTATAGGAAAGCGTCGTAAGGCACGACCGCATACGAGAAGGGAAGACGACGTCGTCAGAACCGCTGGACCTTCGTGGCTACAGGTGGCCCAAGACAGAGAGAGATGGAACCGTTTGGAGGAGGCCTATACCCAAACAGGGGTTCTTGCAACAGAACCATATTAATAAAAATAAAAATAACTAATGTATATACACAAACAATTAGAGTAATGAAGCATTTTTTATAAAGTAAAAATTGTATATAGAAGTTAGAACAAAAATAAGAAAAATATACTAACATTAGAAAATAGTAATACTTAAATAACTAACATGAAAACTGTAATCTTAAGTGCAAGCAAGGAATAAAAGGCTTTTTTATTTTTTATTTTATTATTTATTTTTATACGTCTTACTAACTCTATGTGCTTTATTGTGTAAAAAAACAAAACGACAGTGAAGAACGGAATTCTTAATTTAAAAATTTAAAGTTTACTCCAACAATAAATATGATTCTTACTGAGCACATTGAGCCCGTTCGAAATTTAAGCTTATTTGCATTATAACAAGGTTGTATTTTGTAGATCTTTTTTCTCTCATGCGTTTAGTACACTATTACAACAAAATGAAATAACCCACAAAAATAAGCAAGTTGAATTAAACTTTGTGTCACACACATAAGGCATTAATTTCAATGCCAAAGTTTTAAGTAAAGATCTTTCTCGCTAAAACGACTTCCTAATATGAAATTACCAGTCTAAGAAGCTGATCCAAGCTAGTAACTTAACCTAAGTAACCAAAGATCAGGCTGCAGTTAAAAAACTAATAAAGATAAGGTTAACCTGATATTTTTCCCGCCGTCTCCATACTCGATTTAGTTGGTTACTGGCTGGTTAGCTGCCTGTTAGCTATAGTTTTTGCGAAAATCCCCAGGACACAGGAGAATCTTTTTGTATAGTTAACGCTATCTCTACTGAGCTCGTTCACTTACCTGTACTAACTATGGCATTCTGTTAAACAAAAGCCATTATTTCTTTTGTGTGAGCGCGTGGCCTTTGTGCCTGAGGCTCACACACAATGGCCACGTGCTCAGGCACAAAGGCCACGCGCTCACACAAAATAAATAATGGCTTTTGTTTAACAGAATGCCATTGTTAGTACAGGTAAGTTAACGAGCTCAGTAGAGATAGCGTTAACTATATGAAAACTTGCAACTTTAAATGTATTTTTTATCGAAACTACTGCAGTCTAAAATGAAGTCAAAATCAGTCCATCGACTCAATTTATTGCAAGCTTTCTAATGGTACCCCACTCGATTCTTACAAATAAAATAAAAAACTGGTTACCCCTCTCAACCTCCTAAATTACCCCCTAAAATAAGAAATAAGCAGTTTTGACTTATTTACAATATTATTGGTGGTAATTGCTATAACTGTTTCAAATTTTAGGTATCTATGTCAAACGGTCTCTGAGAAAAACGCATTTAACTGGTTTGCAAGACCGAAGTGATTCCATAAGTGTTCCGTTTGTCAAAACAAAGTTTTGCACGGAACACTAATAAACCGACTTGGAGGGTCGTATGATAATGTGGATGTTTACAGTCAGAAAAAGCGGTTTTGAATCAGGACCCAGAAATCACCCTGATACAGTAAACCTAAACAAAACTGTAAAAATTTTACGATGCCGATAGCAATTGGAAATTTCATTGAGTTTGGTAATAAATCGTTTTATTCCTTCAGGTCTTAGGATCTCGTCAAAATGGTAATTTTCCAAATGGCTTGCTAATCCGTTTAAGACTGCGACAAAAAGAACAAAATAATCTTTTTAGGTTTCTGTTTACGTAACCCATGAGATAGGTAGTTATTTTTGAAAAATCCGGTTTTTACAGACAACACTCAGAAATAAATGAAAAATTTAAAAATTTACTGTCTGAAAAGTGGAAAAAATCTAAGTCGCGACTGGATCAACTACTCCATCGCTCTAACCATGGGCTAGTGATCCCGAGTCGCGACTCGCGAGTACGAGTCTCGCCAGAGATAGTGAAATTTTCCTCTTTTCATTTATTTCTAAGCTTTGTGGTATCGTTTGCAAACGTTTCTGCTTAATATAAAATTAATTCTACAGACAATTCAAAATAAGCACATAAATTAAATACAATAAAAACTGGTGCCTACACTGTTAAAAAAATCATTATTTTCAAATGACCTCTATGAATTTTTACTAAAACAAATCCCGATCTAACAAGCTAGCCCACGGAGTAGGATGGAGATGGCAAGTGGGCGTTCCCGTCTATCCGACAGTTAGTAGCGACCGACTCACTTTATGCACAGACTATGCTCAGTTGTTGTGTAAACTTCATGCTCGAATGACATTCACGTAGTACGTACGCTCGTCTAACAAAAATTGATAATTAAATTTAAAATGCCGTATTGTTCAGTATTAAGCTGCAGAAATCACAGCGGTTTAAAAAATCTTTCACGTGGAGGTATTTCCTATCACCGGTGGTTATTTATTTAAATATAATCCAATAAATACGAAAAATCTGTTTATTTTGCATTATTTACGAATGTTTGTTAAGTAAATATATTTTATCAGTTAGAACTTAGAGTTCACAATCCTTTGTCACTATTCTTTACGTTTATTTGGAATATTCGCTATCCTAAATGTCAAATAACTTCGCTACTCAGATGCTGCGCAATGTCGATATTTATATCGATAAAGTTAAAGTTACGAAATTTTTTTAAAGTTTGATGTTTGGTTCGGTAATAAATTATTATTTTAGACACGTTTCTAATTATTATTTGGGATAATCAATGTCTTAGTAAATATGGCAGCTCTAGTCATCAAGCACTAAGTTAAGTCGGGGTCATTTCATGGCAACCTTTCAAACCTTCGTATTCCTTTACATACGTTTTTGTTTTTTACACCCATCATATTTTCATCGTTAATATAATTAGACTAGGTACTTAATGCACTTATGCGTACAATGCATGCAATGTGCCATGAATAAACGTTTTATATTTTCTATTTCTTTATTATTAATTATTGTAGGTTACCACAAGATGACGATATTAAAAATAAATGGATCAATTGCTACTGGGCAAGAAAATTAGTTTCCGCAAAAATATAGCACCATTTGCTAGGAGCATTTCTTAGAGAAAGATTTCTGGGGATAAAATTGCCATACATCTCATCTAGCGTCCACACGCAACTTAGTTACTAATTTAGTAATTATTAGTGACATTCGGGCTCACTAAATTAATAAAAAGTGTTCCGTACCACGCAAACTAGCGTCAAATATTGGAATTTTGCCGCCCCCTTTCCTGATTTGATAGGTCACAATCTTACAATCAAATCAAGTGGGATCGATGAGCCAGTTTCATGTATGCTTTCACACCATACAATTAATTTGACAATTTAATCAGGTTGTCCCGTCTAGATTGGCCTTAAATGCTGCTACAAGTAAATATATTGTTAAAGACGAATACTTACCTATGTAAGTAATTGCAGATTTGTGATTACAAAATAACAGCAATACCGAGTTAATAGACCTTTAAAGAACTATGATTTTATCTGTTTGACTTTAAGATATATTTAATGTTCACATTAACAACCTAGTTGGTCAATTAATAAGAAACAAATTTCTAGTTAGATATTTGTTGTACTGTACTACATATTATTTTTCATACAATCACGATTATCACCACCTATATTATAATCATAAATAAAGTATCATCTAAATGTGTTAAAACATACGGTAATGAAATATCAATACCTAACTGAACACACAAATATCGATAAAACACTCCGATTACACTGTCCCCTCCATATATCGTCGAATGGAAAGAAGTTCGAACGGTTAGCTACTCGCAGGCGTGTAGAGATCTCGAAAGCACCAGTGTAACGTGACCGTGAGATCCGTAACAAACCATGCGTAATTAGACCTTACTTATACTGGTTTTTTAGCCCTTTTCTCGCCTGTAATAAGTAAGTGATTTTAAAATTATATAAAATAACGCCATCTGGTGTTGAGTAGTTGTATTAGGTGAACGTTGAGCGAGATTTTGTGAGATGAATGAGATAATAAAAGAGTCGTATGTCATATAGCTTTGACATTATATTTTAAACCGTCACTCATGTAGCCTACAGTTGATATTCGTTCGAGAAATGTCCACCGGTAATAACCTTTTGGTATGGAAAGTTGCTACGAATCAGAGCAATTTTGTAAGTGTGTGACATATTTTAACGTGGCTATGAATGTGTGAGTTTAGCGACACTGGTTTTCATATTAAATAGGAGTCATTTCACATCCACTAGTTTATTAATTCGTGTTTCATGGCAACCTTTCAAACCTTCGTATTCCTTTACATACGTTTTTGTTTTTTACACCCATCATATTTTCATCGTTAATATAATTAGACTAGGTACTTAATGCACTTATGCGTACAATGCATGCAATGTGCCATGAATAAACGTTTTATATTTTCTATTTCTTTATTATTAATTATTGTAGGTTACCACAAGATGACGATATTAAAAATAAATGGATCAATTGCTACTGGGCAAGAAAATTAGTTTCCGCAAAAATATAGCACCATTTGCTAGGAGCATTTCTTAGAGAAAGATTTCTGGGGATAAAATTGCCATACATCTCATCTAGCGTCCACACGCAACTTAGTTACTAATTTAGTAATTATTAGTGACATTCGGGCTCACTAAATTAATAAAAAGTGTTCCGTACCACGCAAACTAGCGTCAAATATTGGAATTTTGCCGCCCCCTTTCCTGATTTGATAGGTCACAATCTTACAATCAAATCAAGTGGGATCGATGAGCCAGTTTCATGTATGCTTTCACACCATACAATTAATTTGACAATTTAATCAGGTTGTCCCGTCTAGATTGGCCTTAAATGCTGCTACAAGTAAATATATTGTTAAAGACGAATACTTACCTATGTAAGTAATTGCAGATTTGTGATTACAAAATAACAGCAATACCGAGTTAATAGACCTTTAAAGAACTATGATTTTATCTGTTTGACTTTAAGATATATTTAATGTTCACATTAACAACCTAGTTGGTCAATTAATAAGAAACAAATTTCTAGTTAGATATTTGTTGTACCTATACTGTACTACATATTATTTTTCATACAATCACGATTATCACTACCTATATTATAATCATAAATAAAGTATCATCTAAATGTGTTAAAACATACGGTAATGAAATATCAATACCTAACTGAACACACAAATATCGATAAAACACTCCGATTACACTGTCCCCTCCATATATTGTCGAATGGAAAGAAGTTCCAACGGTTAGCTACTCGCAGGCGTGTAGAGATCTCGAAAGCACCAGTGTAACGTGACCGTGAGATCCGTAACAAACCATGCGTAATTAGACCTTACTTATACTGGTTTTTTAGCCCTTTTCTCGCCTGTAATAAGTAAGTGATTTTAAAATTATATAAAATAACGCCATCTGGTGTTGAGTAGTTGTATTAGGTGAATGTTGAGCGAGCTTTTGTGAGATGAATGAGATAATGAAAGAGTCGTATGTCATATAGCTTTGACATTATATTTTAAACCGTCACTCATGTAGCCTACAGTTGATATTCGTTCGAGAAATGTCCACCGGTAATAACCTTTTGGTATGGAAAGTTGCTACGAATCA
Organism: Cydia strobilella; assembly: GCF_947568885.1. Classification (NCBI taxonomy): domain Eukaryota; kingdom Metazoa; phylum Arthropoda; class Insecta; order Lepidoptera; family Tortricidae; genus Cydia; species Cydia strobilella. Next base: position 17,606,678 of record NC_086041.1, on the reverse strand, counting down.
GAGCAATTTTGTAAGTGTGTGACATATTTTAACGTGGCTATGAATGTGTGAGTTTAGCGACACTGGTTTTCACACGGAGTAGGATGGAGATGGCAAGTGGGCGTTCCCGTCTATCCGACAGTTAGTAGCGACCGACTCACTTTATGCACAGACTATGCTCAGTTGTTGTGTAAACTTCATGCTCGAATGACATTCACGTCGTACGTACGCTCGTCTAACAAAAATTGATAATTAAATTTAAAATGCCGTATTGTGCAGTATTAAGCTGCAGAAATCACAGCGGTTTAAAAAATCTTTCACGTGGAGGTATTTCCTATCACCGGTGGTTATTTATTTAAATATAATCCGATAAATACGAAAAATCTGTTTCTTTTGCATTATTTACGAATGTTCGTTAAGTAAATCTATATTTTATCAGTTAGAACTTAGAGTTCACAATCCTTTGTCACTATTCTTTACGTTTATCTGGAATATTCGCTATCCTAAATGTCAAATAACTTCGCTACTCAGATGCTGCGCAATGTCGATATTTATATCGATAAAGTTAAAGTTACGATATTTCAAGTTTGATGTTTGGTAGTTCGGTAATAAATTATTATTTTAGACACGTTTCTAATTATTATTTGGGATAATCAATGTCTTAGTAAATATGGCAGCTCTGGTCATCAAGCACTAAGTTAAGTCGGGGTCATTTCATGGCAACCTTTCAAACCTTCGTATTCCTTTACATACGTTTTTGTTTTTTACACCCATCATATTTTCATCGTTAATATAATTAGACTAGGTACTTAATGCACTTATGCGTACAATGCATGCAATGTGCCATGAATAAACGTTTTATATTTTCTATTTCTTTATTATTAATTATTGTAGGTTACCACAAGATGCCGATATTAAAAATAAATGGATCAATGCTACTGGGCAAGAAAATTAGTTTCCGCAAAAATATAGCACCATTTGGTAGGAGCATTTCTTAGAGAAAGTTTTCTGGGGATAAAATTGCCATACATCTCATCTAGCGTCCACACGCCTAAAACTTAGTTACTAATTTAGTAATTATTAGTGACATTCGGGCTTACTTAATTAATAAAAAGTGTTCCGTACCACGCAAACTAGCGTCAAATATTGGAATTTTGCCGCCCCCCTTCCTGATTTGATAGGTCACAATCTTACAATCAAATCAAGTGGGATCGATGAGCCAGTTTCATGTATGCTTTCACACCATACAATTAATTTGACAATTTAATCAGGTTGTCCCGTCTAGATTGGCCTTAAATGCTGCTACAAGTAAATATATTGTTAAAGACGAATACTTACCTATGTAAGTAATTGCAGATTTGTGATCACAAAATAACAGCAATACCGAGTTAATAGGCCTTTAAAGAACTATGATTTTATCTGTTTGACTTTAAGATATATTTAATGTTCACATTAACAACCTAGTTGGTCAATTAATAAGAAACAAATTTCTAGTTAGATATTTGTTGTACTGTACTACATATTATTTTTCATACAATCACGATTATCACTACCTCTATTATAATCATAAATAAAGTATCATCTAAATGTGTTAAAACATACGGTAATGAAATATCAATACCTAACTGAACACACAAATATCGATAAAACACTCCGATCACACTGTCCCCTCCCTATATCGTCGAATAGAAAGAAGTTCCAACGGTTAGCTACTCGCAGGCGTGTAGAGATCTCGAAAACACCAGTGTAACGTGACCGTGAGATCCGTAACAAACCATGCGTAATTAGACCTTACTTATACTGGTTTTTTAGCCCTTTTCTCGCCTGTAATAAGTAAGTGATTTTTAAATTATATAAAATAACGCCATCTGGTGTTGAGTAGTTGTATTAGGTGAACGTTGAGCGAGCTTTTGTAAGATGAATGAGATAATGAAAGAGTCGTATGTCATATAGCTTTGACATTATATTTTAAACCGTCACTCATGTAGCCTACAGTTGATATTCGTTCGAGAACTGTCCACCGGTAATAACTTTTTGGTATGGAAAGTTGCTACGAATCAGAGCAATTTTGTAAGTGTGTGACGTATTTTAACGTGGCTATGAATGTGTGAGTTTAGCGACACTGGTTTTCATACTAAATAGGAGTCATTTCACATCCACTAGTTTATTAATTCGTGAGCTAGCCAATCAGCGCCAACAATTTATCTAACTGCGATTTTCACAAAAACCAACTGCTATTGGAAAACAGTTACTGGGCAGTTGTTTGAAGAACAAAATGGTGGATCGCTTATCGCCGATCAAATAATTAATTTGCCAACCAAATCAATTTAGAGCAGCTCATTATGACATAAATTGCGAACTGATTTTAAATTCCTTGCTAACCTTAAGTTGCTGATCAAATACACATTTTGGCTGACCGAATATATATTTTTGTTCATCAAAATAGGAATATTTTGCAGATCGATTAAATAACACCTATTGAACACTGGGTAGTATTCAATTGAGCTGATACTTATTTGGTCATAGACTCAGACACAGCTGTGATCAAAAGTATGTAACTCCCATGACCGACTTTTTTACCATGCCATGACCAGCGCCATGATCACACCCATGAACAACCCCATGACCACCCCATGACCAACTCCATGACCATCTCCATTACCATCTTCATGACCAGCCCCATGGACATTTCATGATCTCCCTCATGACCGACCCCCATGGCCAGTGTCGCTTGACCAACCCCATTGACATCTCACCCTTCATCATGAACACCTCCATGACCAGCCCCGTGGACAAGCCCAGACCAACTCCATTACCACCCCATGACCACCTCCCATGACCAACTCCATAACCACCCCCATGACCAGCCCTATAGTAACCTCTCCCTACGTGGATATCGCTCACGCTGATTGGTGTGCTCGAAATGCAATTAGAGTCGTGTCATTACCTCACTACTGTCATAAATTTTAGGCATCTCGCTCGCACTTATTGGTGCGTGTGACATAAATAACACATTTGGAAATCAGAATCGGCCTTCATAGCTATGCCCCTTCATTTGACTTTTTTAGATTTTTAATTTTTATAAGAGGATAAAATAAATGGATGAGGTCGGTTTATAGATCCATCAAAGAAATATAGATGGTCAAGCAAATCTTGTCAGTAGAAAAGGCGCGAAATTCAAATTTTCTATGGGACGATCTCTTCGCGCCTACATCTTTAGGGTTCCGTACCCAATGGGTAAAAACGGGACCCCATTACTAAGACTCCGCTGTCTGTTTGTCTGGTCTATCCGTCTGCCACCAGGCTGTATCTCATGAACCGTGATAGCTAGACAGTTGAAATTTTTACAGATGATGTATTTCTGTTGCCGCTATAACAACAAATACTAAAAACAGAATAAAATAAATATTGAAGTGGGGCTCCCATACAACAAACGTGATATTTTTGCCGTTTTTTGCGTAATGGTACGAAATCCTTCGTGCGCGAGTCCGACTCGCACTTGGCCGGTTTTTTTTAAATTTACCGCCTTTTTCTACTGACAAGATTTGCTTGACCAACTATAGAAGTGTAAGTATCATTAATAATTTGACAGTTGAGTTTTAAAAAATAACGTGGTTTATTACAAATTCAGTTTAGTCTCCTAACTAGGCTGTAACACGAAACATGAAAAAATATTGTAACATGAAATTTCAAATAATTCTGGACCGGGTCAATTCATGAGTGTTAGATACAGTTTGATATTATTATTATTTCACTCTAATATTTTCAAAGCAATGCTATAAATAGCAAAGTAGCTATCACGATTACAATTTAAAAGAGTCTCCTTACGCCAAACTCCTCAAAGCAGCATCAGCACTCTTAGCTATCCTGTCCTCGATGATTCTCCGGATATTCGCGTTGACGTGGGGCAGCTCCTTGTCCCTCCGCACGGAGGCCTCGATCCTCTGCACGAGGCGCACCTCGCGCGGCCAGGCCACGAAGTTGGTGACGGCGCCGCCGGCCGAGCCGAGTCGCCCCGTGCGGCCGCAGCGGTGGATGTAGTCCGCCGTATACAGGGGGAAGTCGTAGTTGATTATGTGCTGAACCTGCATATGACACATTTTGTTGGAATATATTTTTAGGGTTCGCTATCCAAAGGGTAAAAACGGGACCCTATTACTAAGACTCCGGTGTCCGTCAGTCCGTCTGTCCGTCTGTCACCGCCGGTTGGCCTAAAGCAAAGGGGGTGCAAAAAAAAGACTTAGAATTTTTTTAGTAGGTACAATAACATGTCTGTTCTGTTCTCGCTCTGTTTGATCGCGATCATCGCGGTCAACCTATCAGACTCCTCCTCGCTTCGCTCGTCGTCACACCTATCTTGTCTCTGTTATTTAAATTTACTGTTCCAAATGATTGATTTTAATTTGTCAAGTAGTGGTTTCAACTTGCGGGTCAAATATCTCGGCACATTTGATTTTAGAGAAAAGTTTTTCCTGCAAAACATGCTTATTTTAGCGTATTCTCTACGATAACACAATATAAAATAGGTGTCATAATAACATCACTCCAATGAAAAATTTTCAATACTCCTTAAGACGAAAGAAGGCAATGGAATAGACTCGAATACAACATTTAGGAAAGATACCCAAAGACACACTTCTAAAACGAACCCTCTACAATTGTTCCTTTCGTAAAGTAGGTAGGTACCTATTTTATTAAATAAGTAAGTTCTGTTATCAGAAGTTTTGCGAGCTGGCATATAGGAAATTATCCAAAAGAGAAATTTTGCAAAGCAAGTTTGTGTCCTAAACTTATTTATATTTACACTTTAAAATAAAGTATGATAACTTACTCTATTAGTATCCAATCCTCGTGACGCAATATCAGTACAACTGAGCACATCAATCTGCCCCAATTTGAACATCTCAAACTTTCCCGCCTTCAGCGGAATAGCCATTTTCCCGTTAATGTTAATGCATTCTATGCCATTCTCGTTCAGAAACATGGCGACAAAGTCGCAAGTAGGTGTCTGGTTTGAAAAGATCATTACGGACCGCTTGAGGTTGAGGTCAGCTCGGACTAGTTTTAGCAGTTCCACTGGTTTTTGTGCTTTGCCAAGGCGGAGAAATCTGTAATGATAATACTGTATTTCATCAAAGTAATATTATCTACAAAGCATGTGTCAGAAAGTGCCGCTTTCTATGGATAGCACACAGTAGATAGCGCTCAGTTAAACTCTAATACTTACTTATGAGGAACATGAGGCAGTATCCTATGTATCCTAGATGTGGTAACTGTCTTTAAAGATTGTGGATCCACAAATGCGCTGACAGAGTCAGGCAATTCATGTGGCAATGTTGCACTTACTAATGTCAGCTGACAGCCCACTGGAGGTATCTGATGCTGTACTTTAAATTGAATCTGAAAGATATTAATTAAAATATGTACTCTGCTAATAATCATTTTTTACAACATTGTTTACAGTGCATGTCTATTTTCTTTTGTCCATGTCAGTTTGTCTGTAATCAATTAATTCCATAATTTTCAATTAAATTTAACAAAGCTGAAATGTTGCAGGTAAACACATGTACAAATATTATTATGTCAGGTCAGAGGGCTAGGCAGATAATGCAGGTGGAAAGTGAAAAACTTATGTAACTCTAAAGTATGTGTATCACTATAGAAGAGAAATCTAAGGCTGCAAGGAAGTGTAAATAGAGCAATGAGATCAGAATAAAATTTGTAAGAGACTTTTCCTAACATTGTTGTCTATCTAGAATAAATTTTGAAATACTATAGTACTATACAACAAAATTACCTGATATTTCTTTAACAAGTGTGACAATTTTCCACTAAAGCTGTCATCAAGCAGTGTATCAGCCTCGTCCAGCACCATGTGGTGCACATTATCAATCTTATAAATGCCAGTAGTGACCAGTTTGCTGTACGCTCCGAGTGTAGTCACCAGAATATCACAATATTCAATAGGTGGGTTTAACATCTTTTGCTTGGTTCGCCCACCAACCAGAGTTGTGACATTCAAATTTAGGTTCTGAGCTATGTTTTGGGCAACTTCTCCAATTTGTGTTGCTGTAAGAAAAAAACAAGTTTAAACATTTTCAATTTTGACTTATTACTTTCAATAAAACACTTTATTGCATAAAGGTACAATTACAAATATAAATGTGAAACAAAAAGTTCCTATGTGTGATTTACGATTTTATGTTCGCGAAGTTTACTGAGGATAAATATTTCTATTTAAGTTTACACTATTATGAATGATGTCCCCTTAACCTTAAACAACACAGCCGTAAGAAAAGGATGGTGGAACTGTTAAAAACGAAACAACAAAGAAGTTGAAATGATAGGAAGTTGATTTAAACCTCTTCTAAAAGAAACAATAATGTTTTATAAGTATTTATTTTATTATAATATGAAGACTTAAATTACTCAATAGGGTGGGTAAAATCATTTGATTTAATTTTAATTTAAAAAAACTTACCTAGTTCTCTACTTGGCGTAATAATAACAGCTAATGGACTATTGAATTCATCTTTAACACATTTCTTCCACTCCAAAACATGCTGGAAAATAGGTAAAAGGTAGGCCAAAGTTTTGCCGCAACCAGTTTCCGCTGTCACGGCAGTGTTATATCCCTCAAGAATGAACGGGATGGCTTTCGCTTGGATAGCCGTTGGCATCTCGTAGCCTTGGGCTACCAAAACCTCGATGAGCTCATGCCTGACGCCTATATCGCTGAAACTTTTCTTTAATACATCTTTCTCTTCGTTCTTGTTTGCATCCCCGCATATTGTGAAATAATCACCTTTTGATTTTGCGTGCAACCAACCCGAGGAGGCCAATTTTACGCCATCGAATTTGCTATAAGATTGTCCCTCAAAGTGGTTGTATTCTGGCCGCTTACACGATATTATCGGCAATTTCTTGTGTGACTTCTGACTGTAGTAGCGACAGTATGATGTCTGCAATATGTTTCGCAGTTTAGACATTTTTAAATGACACAAATTTCAATAAATTATTTATTTTATTTTATTGATTTTGATACCGATTTGCATCATTTTTATAACCTCCAAATCTCTTGTTATAACATACGTCAATGTCATGATTGTCATGTCATGTGCCGTGGAGCGAGCTGTCACTTTTTTTGCCATACTAAATTGAACCTTATCACCGAGCCAGAAAGGTGTTCGTACCAGACTAGAGAAAACGGTCCACATGAGATAGCAAAAGTGGGTCGCGGTGTCCCACTCGCACATGTTGCCAATGTCAAAAAGATACCATTTTGGCCATAGATCTAGTATATTTTCTATAGATGCGGCCTACCGCGTGCGCCCGTAAGGGATAGACATAGATGACGTCATAAACTTGGGGATACCATATTGGTAAAAATTACCCCAATATTTGATATCACGTTGGGGCGATTACCCTGGAGGCAAAGTTAGCTTGTTTGACGGTATTAAAATTGTTGAATAAAATGTCAATGGGCCGTTCTTTTTAGGCGTATGAACAATTAAATACCTGGAGGGCTTCGTCACTTTTTTCTTTAATATATGACATCTATTACAGTTTTTAATTAAATACTATAGGAGCGCAGATGGTACAAAACTAAACATGTTTAGTGAATAAAACGTAAAATAAAATGTATTATGAGTTTAAAATTTTAAGAAATCACAAATCACAATCACAAGAAATTAAACAATTAATGTACACCACATTTAATCTTCACAACATTTGTTTTTTTTAAATTAGAAGTACGAAAAAACTTTAGAGGTCAAAATTACCCAAAAAATTATGATATCTTCATCTGGTATCCCTAACATGATTGTTATGCAGCTAAATTAAGAATTTTAAAAATGGCTGACCTCAGACTCGTCTGAGTAGCTGACAGATTACCACAAACAACCTACGTAATTTGGGCGGATAATTTTACAAATAATGTTTTGTTAATTTGCGTAAATAATTCTGATATTTTTATTGAAATCGTTTGATTCTACATTGCTTTGAGTGTAACGTAATTTTACGATGATATTCTCACATATTGCGTTAAGAGGAAGGTGTAAAATACCGTACTTACGTGTAAAAGGTTATGATCTCATATTTTTGCTCAGAGCGGCTATTACAGCCGATTACAGAACAATTCACCAGTATTTTATCAAAGTTCAAGCATTCAAAACGCTAACCATTACTATATTTCATAAGAGAAAGCACAATTTCATACAAAACAACGATAATTAAACAAGCAACGAACAAACATGACATGTCACGTACTTATTTGTTTGCCACAACCTCGGTTGTGGCAGCGGTGGAAAAGTGAAACTATGACAAGGACAAACAATAACAGCGCTTTCTCTGCTACTCCTACTGAAAGATACATAAAACTATCCCGTTCGGTCATTTTCCCCCACCCCTCATGACCGATCCAGTTATACTAGATTCATGATTATGCATGAATTAATAATGGCCGTGTATTACGGTCGCGTCGCACCGCACCAAGGTCATTGTGCGACGCCTCCATAAGTAAGAGCGAGAAAGCGATGTCTCTTTCTCGCTTTTACTTATGGGTGCGTCGCACATTGACCTTGGTGCGATGCGACGGTGTGTTAAGGCCTTAATATTCGACACAATGTATATTGTTAAGAATTAGATAAATAAATAAAATGTACAGAACAATAACAACTTCCTACAATACAAGTGACAGCGGTTCAGGATCAAATCATGCTATCCCTTTCTAAAATATGGCACTATCCCTTTCGGCTATTTAGGGTTGTCAAAATTCAAGTTATTATCTTATCTGTGGTCGTGCACGCAAAGGGACGTCAAGTTGTGCCAACCCTAATAATTGCTCGGAGCTATGCTGAGCCGAACGGAGCAGAGTTTGCCCGAAGCGAGGAGATTCGCACCCCTGACACAGGGCAGTCTATACATCAAAAATCATTTGCGTTTCTATGTGTGAACGGCACGTCTGTACACGCGTCATGCCTCTTTCCTCGGCTCGCCTCGCTGTCGCTTCGCTTGTTGTCGGTTTTTCGGACACGAGTCAAAGGACGCGAGGGGGTGAGGCGAGGGAATCAACCACACTCTCGCCCTCGCTCACATTGTATTTGCTGCTGCAGACAACATCGAAACTGGACAATAGTACATTACTACCGAGGCCGGGAAGGAAGGGGTTGCCGGCCGAATAGAATATACGGCCGAACGTAGTGAGGCCGGATAGTTATGAGGCCGACAACCCATTTTCACGCCGATGTATGTATAGTGCTTTTCTCAAACATAGACAGAGAGAATCATACTATCTTTGTCTTACTCTAGTACTAACACCCAAAAGAAAAGGATGAGTAGTTTTTTTTTTGTTCTTATGTACTGACAAGATTTGCTTGACCCTATATATATATCAATCAAATATCGTTTTTTTTTTAAACTAGGAGTATTCCAGCGTAGGAAAACCGTCTCGTGTGACGCGTCCTGGATTTTCCCCAGGCTACCATCCCCCACACAGTCCTACCGCTCTAATGACCCTAGTGCCATAGAGCCCGTCAGGTTAAAAAAAAACACAAAAACACTAAAAAACAAAAAAAAAAAACAAAATAAACAAAAAAAAAATTTTTAATAGGCGTATTGGCAGAATATCATAAACGAACCAAAAAGCAAATATTGCTTATAGTTTTTTTTAAATGGCTGAATGCCATGATGCTGTGCCACAATTATATGTGAAATAGAAATTAAAAAAAAGCCACTTCCCGGCCTAGGACTGCAACTTTGTATGAAATTTCATTACAGACGTCTCGTCCAGCCGCGCCTGAAACGTGATACTTCCCAGCCTAATATAAAGAACGTAATATCAATACTCGAATATACGCCTTCTGCGAAAAATATAAAATATTTAATAATTCACAAAACGGCTTTCGTAAAAATCGCTCAACTACTTTAGCAGTCTTTAAATACATACAAGCAATCCTCAATATCATAGACTCGAAAGAATACGCAATAGGAATATTACTAGACATGACTAAAGCTTATGATAAAGTTCAGTATCCAATCTTACTAAATAAATTAAACGGCATTGGAATTCGAGGAATAGCCCATAAATGGATTACATCGTACTTAACTAACAGAAACCAATACGTAGAAATAGAACACTTTGACTGCAAAACAGGAATAATAAAAAATATCCCATCTGAAATAACTCCTATCACCTCATCAATTCCTCAGGGTAGCGTAATTGGATGCCTATTATTTTTATGCTACATAAATGATCTCCCAAACACCCTATGGTAGAAGAGCCGGCAGTAAAGTTTCGAACCAACGTGATACCGCGATGAGATGCACAATGGTTTCCCATAAAAGTGATGCTAAGTCCGAATTGAGAGGTTTTTTAAATAATAAATCAGAGGTTTATAATACTTGAATTCTTATTTATTTTATATGAAACACATTATTTCGTGTACATTGAAAAAAGCGGAGACAGAATGACAGGCAGATTCTACAGGATTCTTTCAGAGGATTCTTTCAATAGGTTGCGTTCAGAAACTAACTACAAATACTACAATTATTAAAATAAAATGTTTTTAACGTTTTACAGACTATTATTTAACATTCCCCCTTAATTGTAGATTAGTTCACAAACATTTTTAAACTTAACAGGCTCTAATGGCTTGGTTAGAATGTCAGCACAGTTATATGAAGTAGGTACATACTCTACACATAAATTACCTCTTACAACATTTTCATGAATGAATTTATAACGAACATCTATATGTTTAGAGCGTCTGTTCAACACTCCATTCTCTATCAGTTTTATAGCACTTTGATTGTCCACTTTTAAATTCACATGCACTTTTATTTGTAACATTTCTTCTATTAAGCTTTTTAGATACAGCACTTCTTTACTGCATTCTGCAGCAGCTATATATTCAGCTTCGCAGCTTGAGAGTGCGACTATAGGTTGTTTCCTTGCACACCATTGCAAGGGACCTCCGCAGTACATAATAATGTATCCGGTAGTGCTTCTTCTTGATTGCAGGTCTCCAGCAAAGTCGGAGTCGCTGTAGGCTTCTAATTTGGTAAGGTCTGAGTTTGTGTCATAGCCGATATCTATATTCTTACTTCCTTGTATGTATCTTAGGGTTCTCTTTACGTTTTTCACATCAGTGTTGGTAGGTTTTTCCATGTTACGACTTTCAATATTAACCGAGAATGCCAGATCCGGTTGAGTCTTGCTACTTAGGTACATTAAAGAATCTATAGCTTCACGGTAGGGAAATCTCACATCTTCTGTATCTTCTTTGTCTTTTTCCTTCTGATCTTTTACTAATGGTGTCAGACATGGTTTAGAGTTTTCCATCTTAAATTTTTCCACTATGCTTTTGGCATATTCTTCTTGTCCAATTCTTATTTGTTTTTCTGTTCTAACTATCTCCATTCCTAGAAAGGAAGTAGGACCTTCTACAAAAGTCATTTCAAAGTCTTCTTCAAGTTTCTTCAACAATGAGAGCATCTCTTCTTATTTTCTCCTATCAGCAATCCGTCGTCTACATATATTCCAAGGATAACATCTCCATTTTCTGTTTTGAAAATACAGTGATCTGTGTTAAGTGGGCATAATCCCTTCTTCTTTAGGGTCATTGAGAACTTTTGGTTCCACTTCAAAGGAGATTGTTTTAGTCCATATAGGCTTCTTTTCAGTTTACATATTTTTCCTTCTTCTTTTTCATAGCCTTCCGGTATCTGCATGTACAGATCTTCAGTTATCTCTCCGTAGAGGAAAGCAGTTTTTATATCCAGTTTCATGATATGGTATTGCTTATTTGCAGCAATAGCTAGCATAGTTCTGATAGAACTGTTATTAATCACAGGACTGAAAGTCTCTCTCACCACCAATCGAGCTTTGTACTTTCCATCACTTTTTTGTTTCAGGACCCATCTATTGCTCAAGATTTTTCTTGTTCCAGCTTCAGCTCTATCAACAAGTTCCCATACTCTGTTGTCTTTCAATGATTGTTTTTCAGAGTTGATGGCTTTTATCCATTCTTCTTTTTCAGAACCGGTTGTGGCTTCACTGTAGGTAAGGTAAGTGAAATAGTCGTTTAGTTTTGCTGGCTGTTTTCTTATTCTTCCAGACCTTCGAATTGTTTCAGGTGTTTCTTCTTCGTCAATGGTTTCTTCTCTTTTCTGGAGGTTTTGAGTTTTGCTTCTTTCTTCTTTGTTTGGCATTTCTTCTCTTCTTTCTTGGTTTAGAGTTTCTTTTCTTTCTTCTTGTATTAGGTTTTCTTCGTTTCTTTCTTCTTCTCTTCTATCTTGGTGTAGAGTTTCTTTTCTTTCTTCTTGTCTTAGGTTTTCTTCGTTTCTTTCTTCTTCACTTATATCTTGGTTTAGAGTTTCTTTTCTTTCTTCTTGTCTTGGGTTTTCTTCGTTTCTTTCTTCTTCTCTTCTGTTCTGGTTTATTACTTCCAGTTCTACCACAGGTTGTTGTTTTATATTTTTAGGTTGGAAAGATCTTTGTATTAGATTTGAGAAAATTACATCTCTTCGCTCTACGATACGTCGCTTTTCTTCATCCCAAAGACGGTATCCAGTAGGGGAGTATCCGACCATAAGGAATTTCTCAGATCTTTTGTCTAATTTACTCAGGTTTCCAAGTATTTTACTGTGAGCTTGACTTCCGAAGTAGCTCAGATTCTTCAGATCCGGTCTTTTACCAGTCCATAGCTCTGAGGGTGTAACCTCTTTTCCATCTGTAGGTAGTCTGTTGATTATATATGTCGCGGTTCTTGTCACTTCACCCCATAGATATTTAGGTACGTTATTCTCATACAGCAATGCTCTTACTTTTTCCAGAATTGTACGGTTTAATCTTTCACTCTTCCCATTAAGTTGAGGTGAATATGGGATTGTGTAATCCAGTAATATTCCCTTTTGTTTTCACCATTCTTTTATGTTATTAGAAGTGTATTCTCCACCATTATCACATCTTATCATTTTTACTTTCTCGCTGTGGGTTCTTTCCGCTTCTTGTATATATTCTTTCAGGTATTCAAACGCTTCATTTTTACTTTTCAGCAGGTATATTTTTGCAAAATGGCTATAGTCATCCATCACAGTGAGTATATATTTCTTTCCATCCCAGGTGTTGGGTGTTATGGGACCACATATGTCTGTATGTATAATTTCCAATTTTCTTTCAGCTCTTTTTCTCTGGGTATTAAATGGTAAACGGGTTTATTTGGCTTCTAGGCAAACTTCACTGTTGATGAGTTGATCTATGTCGTTTTTAGTTATATTTATGCCATCTACTTTGTCTAGCATTTTTTTCATTGTTTCTTTGCCCGCATGACCAAGTTTTATATGCCAGTTTAATGCTGTATCATTTTTATGTGTTAATAAAGATGTGTCTTCTTTTTTAATTTGCAGTTTTATGAAGTACAGGCCATTTTTATTTTTCTCACCGGTTAACACTTCCTCATTGTTTTTAGAAATTATTACTTTGTTTTTAGTGAACAATACTTGTCCATCTTTTTCGGTGATTTCATTTACAGAGATCAGGTTTTCTGGTAGTTCAGGAACATATAGTACTTCTGTCAGGTTTACATTCTCCGAATTAATTACACCTTTTCCAGTGGATATTATCTTCTCATTTTCTTTAGCAATTTGGATGCTGGTTTCTTCTTTTTTAATCTCGGATAACATATTTTTGTTTTTAGTCATGTGTGAAGTACAACCTGAATCAACGACGAACTCTTCGACGTCAACGGACTTCGACGGACTCGGATCCGGACCCAGACCCGGACCCGGAAATGCTACTAGAAAAGTGGGTTAGTTACTGGGTGGGTTTTGAACTGCGATTCTCACAGAACAGAACTGCTATCAGAAAAGTAGGTTAGGTTAGGTTAGAGCTGTGACCCTTATAGAAACGATTGACCCTTACAGAAGCTGTCTTTTTCATTTCATTGTCTGGAATCTAAGAGTGCACCATCAACAATAAGTGAACTTTCAGCGGCATTAACCCATTGAAGTCGGTTTTTTTTCTTAAAAATTATTATCTATAAAAGGCTATAAGTACGTTGCCATAAGTGTCAAGTCGGTACACATTTTTAGCTTGGTCGGAATCTATCAGTAAATTCGTAATCGCTCGTTGGGTCTCTTTCTAATAGCAGCGATACGTGGCTATCAAACTGATGCGAATTCGCACATCGCATCGTGCGTATATAGCGATGTCCCACTCACACACCGGAGCGGTGTTCGAACTCGCTTCCAATGTGAAAGCCGCCATAATAGTGATAGTGCATTAGTCAACCGACTTTTTTCATTAAGATATGTTAGAAATCGTGTAGTATACCCTTTACATGTATTGTCTATTAATATATACAGGCAACACCTACTTTGTTACTCTATGCTACCCTCATGCTACCGCTCTATGACCGTATCCGGTTTGTCTTTCGTTGCCCTTCTTTCGATATGTAGCTCTGCATAAGTCTTTCCCAATTTTAAAAGTACTTATTATAATATGTGACAATTTCTAATCTATTTTAATCAATCGTTGACAAGAACGAAATGTAGTGTGATTTATGGCAAATTAAAACTAGGTACATATTTGTTAAGCACAAATACGATTTTAGGTACCTTCTTTTCTGTAGGTAATTTAACAAATTTTCAACCGGGGGGAAATGACTATAGTAGATTGTTTTGAATGATTCACGGTTAGTTTCACTAGACTTATATTGACCGGGATATAGACCGTGATTACCTAAGCAAAACAACAAGCAAAAGGTAATCACGGTCTATATCCCGGTCAATATAAGTCTATAGTAGATTGTGTCACAAGGGAGCAAAAAGACATATTTACGGCGAAGGCGTATATTGAATCCCGAATGAAGCGAAGGATTTTAAAATAGAATCTTAAACGTAGTGAGAGATTCAAGTGATAACGCCCAAGATAGAAAATTTTGCTACCATGTGACACATACCGTTTTTCACATCACCTATGAGGAAATTATTATGTTCCTAAATATTAATTTACCAAAAAAAAATAGTATGCAAAAAAGAAAAAAAATCGTGTCCTAGAACAGAAAAGTGCCACTTTGATCCCTCCTAGCAGGAAAGAAAAGTGCCACTTTGATCCCTCCTAGCGGGGAAGAATAAGCCCTTTTTTGAACAGATGATGTGAAAAAAAATTGTTCTCAGCTATTGCGGAAATATTGTCTTTTTGATAATAGACTGGGAAACATCAAGTTGTAGGTGCTTCCATGTAATGCGCCGGCAATGGATTTTCATACAATATTGCTGGCCTAGGCCGGCCACTGGAAATGGCTTTCGCGGGGATGAAAGCTGGTGATGGCTGATCCAGAACATAGAGGCAATTGACGTTACAGAGGCTCCATGATGACCATTTTACAAGTTATCACCTTTGATGGAATGATTAACGGAATTTATACGAGGCCCGGGATCTATAAATAAGGTAAAGGGTCAGCAAAACAAAAAAACATTCCCAATCCTCTTCTGTTCACATTTATTTACGCCATATAGGAAGAATATTGGACGCTTTATGAGCTAACATTTAACATTATTTTTAACATCTTTATACAAAATTTTACAAGGGAAATATGTATCGAAAGCATAAAGAGTGTAGTTTGGTGGATAGTTCATTACCAATAGACAAGTGATACAAAACCCAAAAAAATTGTGAGGTTTTATAAAGTTTACTGCCCAAAAACAACTCGTGCTGAAGTTGCTACAACGAGATATAGCCTGTCAAGCCATTTCCGTCAATAGAAAAAAGCGGCAAATTTAAAAAAAAATTAGACGCGAAGGGTATCCACTTATCGTCCCATAGTAAATTTGATTTTGCGCCTTTTTCTACTGGCAGTTGTTTGACAGGCTTTATTAACTTTTTTTTATCATTTAGGGTTTAGGGACACAATATTGTGACTATGTGGTTAACAGAGCCCAATTACAAAAAAACGGTCCAGACATAGCCTAAAGGGGCCCACTGACTATCAGTCCGCCGGACGATATCGGCCTGTCAGTTGTTCGGAATTGTCAAATTTTTGTTCTAACTGACAGGCCGATATCGTCCGACGGACTGATAGTCAGTGGGCCCCTTTAGATACGGTATATATGGTCGACCTTCACCTATACGTCTGACGGATGAAACTTATATTTTATGAAAGAAAATACGTTCCTGAGCATAGAAAAACAAGGTTGCCTAAAGAATTATGGTCAAGGCTCTTATTAATAAATTTTAGAAAAGAAAAAATTTTTTTTTTTTTTCAAATTTCACCGAATTGCCTGACGAACGAAATGAGTTCCAATGGAAAGTATACAACTTGTACAACATGAATCAATTAGGTTGCCTATCTTTTTCCGGTCACTATTATGTGGTTGCCGTGTTTAAACAGGTGAGTTTTTATCGATAATTACACTCATATGTCTGACGCTTGAATTATATATCAAAATGATGGTAATTTTATTGCGAATACAGTGGTATAGGGTTGCTTGCGAAAATCCGGTCACGAATAAGAGTTGCTAGGCTTTTAAAAAAAATAAGAAGGGAACTTTTAGCGATAACTCAAGAACGGCTTAACTGATCAAGTTTGTTTTATTTTTATTTAAATGTGTTTATTAAGCACTATTATAAGCACCCTCCCGTAGCCTTAAAGCTTTCCATTCCCCCTCATCGCACTGGTTTCCTGACCAACTCCTATACTGTTCAGGCGACACGCCTGTGGAACGACCTTCCACTCAATATCAGAAAAGCTCAAAGTAAATTCACGTTCAAGCGTATGCTGCGCAAGCATTTGTCTGAAAGATGTAAGTAATGTTTCACAGTAGGTACATGTATAAGTATATATGTAGATATGTATGTAAGTGTATCATACAAAGTATATGTTTAAGTTTATGATTTAAATATAATAGGTATACTATAATTAGTATTTAATTTGTAAATAGTAGGTAGTGATATCGTTTAATTATTTTCAAATACAGTACAAAGCCTGCACCAACAAACGTCTCTTTTTGGCCCAGTGGTTGACTGGTAGAGAATGCCTTAAGGCATTAAGTCCACCATTTGTACTTATTTTATGTGCAATAAAAGTATTAATATTATCATGATATTTATTTAAAGAAAAAAAAATTTTTTTAATTATTAAACAGCCTTGACCATATTTCTTTAGGCAACCCTGTTTATTTATGTTCAGGAACATATTTTCTTTTATAAAATATAAGTTTCATCCGTCAGACGTATTGGTGAAGGTCGCCCATATATCACGTATCTCCTACTAACAGAAAACAAAAAATAATACATGCAGCAAGAAATTTCATTGAATAGTATTACTGTTATTACTAAGCCATAGATAAGCATGAGTAATGATATGAACAGAGAGAAAGCAAATTCATTTAGGTGTTTTCCAGACTTTCCAGTCAATCAACGGGTGTGTTAATTAGTAAACTTTCTCTACGGATTTTACACTTATTATCTATTTTGCGACAATGCCATAAACTACATTATTTTAACTAAACCAAAGTTACTCATGTATACCGTATACCTTATTTTAATCATCCCGGTAGCATTTTGTAAATATCAATGCGCTGTGGCTGTAGAAAATGTTAACATTGTAGTAATATTACTTGTTTACACTATAAATAATATATACTTACAGGTCAATTCATACTTGGCTTTCGTCTAACACCTTTAAGCGTAACATACAAAAACCAGTATTAACAAATTATTTATTAATTGGATTTGTACAGATTTTACCAGTTTTATTTAATCTAACGGCATCCACTGTCCAGTCTGAGATTTTTTATATCTAAAGTATCTAAAGAAAGTTAATATTATTCACAAATATTTACATATTCTATATCAAACAGTTCTTAAAAGTCCGCAGCAAGCTCGGTTTTCCATACAAACGTACTTACGCTCTCGGTTTAAAACGACTAGCTAGATTGCTCTGAAACTTTGTACTTACAATGGGATAAGGTATATCTATGCCTGTAATTAGTTTATTTAGCTTCAGTTACCATAGTTAAAAAAATACAGCAATTTTAAGTTTTTCATACAAAGCTTGTTTTTGCTCTATTTTGTTTGTTTTATAAGCTGGAGCTATATAAACTAATTACAGGCATAGATATACCTCATGTCATCGTATGTGCAAAGTTTCATTACAATCCAACACGTAGTTTTAATTTGAGAACGAAACTCCGCTTGTATGGAAAGGTGAAATTCGACCGAGCTTGCTGCGGACTTATATAATAAGTAGCCTTATTTTATCTAAATTATTATTTTAAACGTGTACTCCGCATAATGCGTAGGTACTGTAATAAATTAATTTATGATTTAATTTTATACCTATAATACAACAAAACATATTACAGTTGTCAATGTTACATTGACCTCTTTGATATATTTGATGCAGACTGTACAATTACCCGTAACACTGATATATTCAATTTATATATATTTTAATGGGAAATTCAGTAGTAGGTACTAGACTTTACTTAGATAGTATAATAGTAGTTTATGTGACTGCTACATAATGCCTAATTATGTACAGTTACATACACTGCTTTATCTACACACATATTATAAACTTTTTATGATATATTCACTAACCTCATATTACAGCCGATATTGGGGCATAGTTGCTCTCTGGCGGAATTCGCGGATATGAGGTGGCGTCTCCGAAATATCTTTATCGCACATTTTACACGAAACTTTTACTAGGTACTTTAAAAACAACAAAACAAATTATTTTTTACTTAAAACTAATTAATAGACGTCTGCACGTCAAATGGCGGCAAAGAAAACTTTTTTCACGCATGTCACGCATCCGTAGTTTTTTTTTTATTCTGAGACAAACTAGAGTGGGGGTCGATTGCCATATCGTTCGATACCAACTAACCATGGAGACTGTATAAAGGAGCCAAATCTCTATGTATGAAAAGTTTCCATCAAAAAACAGTAATTAGGCGGCGCCACCATACACCGAAATACTACCAAAAACAACCTACGTAATTTGGTCGGGTTATTTGTTGCCTTATATTGTTCATGTTATACTCATGTCCCAGAGCCTAACTAGCGCCACCGGAGAGATTAGGAACTATTATTTAAAGCTTAACGCGGTCACTTTTACAACAATTCTGCCATAAGAGATTGCGATCCTTTCTATACCATCCATACAACTAACAAGCAAGATTTGTCAAATTTGTATGCAATTGACATTTCATTTCGAATAAAACGTCATCTCGACTGATATTAGAATAGAGGTCAAATCAAATTTCTTTGTTTTTCAGAGATGTTCGAAATTTGAATAAAATAATATTATCGAAATCGATGTTATTATTTAGCAATAATAACATTTTCACAGATAAAAAATTTGCTGTAACAAAACAGTTTATCTTAATATTGGCCATTATTTACGGATTTTGAAGGCATCATAGAGGGTTTATGATATGTGTGTAGATAAAGTATTTTGTACAAAGAACAAAAATCGCCAAAACATTAATCGTACATACATTTTGATATTTTCTCTGGAATCTGAAAACACGAATAGCACTTCAAAATATGTAGTGGGAACAAAGGTATCAACTTCAATGATGAATACCATGATAATCGCAAAAAATACCTACAATGTTATTTACCACATAGTACAGATTGTGTCCTTCTCTTCTTGGTATGAGATTAATAAGCAATATTATTTTATTTCTTATAATTTGCCAAAATTTGTTGGTACAGTCGCCATCAGATATGTACTCGTAAGAGTGACCAAGGTATTCACTAATATTTGAACAAAACCTCTATTGTCAAGACGTTAGAGTGCTTGTTCAGATATTATTGAGCACCTTGGCCGCTCTGATATATCTGATGGCGACTGTACATACAAGCGTATAAATAAAGTTTTTAATAATTGTAGAAGGTATAATATAAAGTCTAAGAAAAAAGAAACCAGTTACCAAAAAACACATAGCGTAGCGCCATCTGGTTCGGCTGTCACGGCACGGGGCACGTTTTTTTCTTATATTTAACACCTAGTATTATCAAAAACTTGTTGATAAAGTTTTTGATAATACTCATAAGCATTAGAAGATACAATCAGAAGGCAGACGAATGTTTATTCCGTTTGATTGTTTCGAAGTGCAGCGTAAATTCCAGACTCGATACTATACGAAATATTTTAGGTACTAGAGTAGAAACTTTCTAGTACCTAAATTATTTTTAGGCTAAGTATAATATACTAAATTTCGCATTACCTGGCAAAGCCTAATAGGAGAAATGGATTTTCATAGGGCTATATAAATAAATGTTCATAAAAAATACGTATTTTCTTGCTTGCCTCGTCATCAAACCCCAGTGGTTTGCAGTAAAGTTACTTAGTGATACAGTTACAGTTACATATAGAACATTGTGATACAAGTGTGCTAAGTAGGTTATTACACACGAGGCGATATTATGCGCGCGAGCTGTTAGCGAGCGCGCAATAAGAAAACCGATGTGTGTAATGACCAATGCACACGCGTTTCATACGACGTTTTTCAACACACTTGCACACAAAAAAAGAAACTTTCATATAAATCAAATTTTAATTGTTAAAACAGTTAGTAAAAGTCTTGCATCTGTCATACTGCCGGCTGCCCCTCGCCCCGGCCGCGGGCGGCGGGCGGTCGGGCGCGCCGGTGCCCGCCAGTCCGACCAATTAAAGAAGGCTCCGTTTACATGCATATTATTAGCAATCAGTTACCTTCTTAACTCAGTCGGATAATATAATGAAAAAGCACGAGTGTTATAATATACTGAAAAATCACGCGTGTTTAATATCTAGGATTATGAGCCAAAAATCGGTGGAATAAAAACGTCGTTTTGAGCAAGTGTGTTGAAATAGTTATTTATGATACAAGTGCGGAAAAGAGGAAGTGGCGATAAATTAAAACACGACCGCAGGGAGTGTTTTAAATCGACACGAGTTGCGAATTACCTATTCGCACGTGTATCGTACAACGTTTTATAGTACATATGGCCCTTTAAACATTCGACATATGCACGAAAAGTGCTCTTTTACGCACTAGTGCGAGAAAGTAGCACCATATGTACTGTAAAAGTATTTTATTGCACTATTCGGCATTAATAAGTAACGCTCGAATAAGCAAAATCTGAAATAAATGTCAAAATATAACGATTAGTCAGTCTTAGAAGACATTTTGAAGTACCTTTCATAAGTTTTAAGCAAAATTTTAGTCGTTTCAGATTTTTTTAGTACATCTATGTAATTAATAATCCTTTCTGACACTATCTCAATCTTACAAATAGCATATAGTGTCTTCTCACCATTATTTTTTATTGTACTACAAGTGTAAAGTCTAAGACAAACACGTGCTTCGAATTTGACTACTAAAGTAGATGGCGTTGTACAGCTGAATACATTATGCTGTAACTTTGGCTATCAAAAGTTGAAGTTTGACAATTCAACTAGGGAACAAATCAAATTATTTTATTATTCTATTTTTTGAAGACGCGGGTTTGATTCCCGCCTCGGCCACCAGTGGACTTGGTCACTTTTTCTTTAGTGTATGATATCTATTTCAGTTTATAATTTGACAATTTAGTTACGACAAAACATAATATGTTTTGTGCTATATTGCTATATTATAGCACCTGCAGCGCCATCTCCTGTTGTCAAACTCAATTTATATGAATCCCTTACTCATAAACGCGTTACAAGCCTCAATTACTTAATTTATATTGTATGCCTTCCTTACAATTGAATAGAAACAATAGAAATATTTAATATTGTCTTCGGTTACCGCGATAGTTACTCATGAAATAAAACTATGAAAAACGGATTATATCGCGTATATTAAATTTATAATACATATCGACGTTTCGAACCGTTTACAGTGTTCGTGGTCAACGGGTGACAGGAAAAACTACAAAGTGCAAAAATACCATACAAGTTTATAGTCTATGATGGTTCATTATTTTTTTGTATGTGGGTATTTTTGCACTTTGTAGTTTTTCCTCAGTCACCCGTTGACCACGAACGCTGTAAAGGGTTCGAAACGTCGGGAACTCGGGATGTATTATAAATTCAATATACGCGATATAATCCGTTTTCATAGTTTTATTTCATGAATAAAAATATTTTTTTACTTTATATTTTTTTATTTACATAACAATCAGTTCTTATAAAATTGTTAGACAACACGTGCTGAATAGATGCAAAATATTTACAAATACATTAAGTCAAAATGACAGATTAAGATTAACTAATTGATTATTAGCTAATTGAGGCTTGTAGTGTAGCGCGTTTATGAATTTATGAGACCCCCTTGGGTTAGACTTTACACAATCAATTAATCTTCGGTTCCCACGTAAGTAAAATTTACAAATGTAATTCCGGACTAACTAATATATTGTATGTACTAAAACTTATAAAAGGAATCTTCAATATTTTGTTTATACTTCCTATATTGATACAATTTTGTACAAATTGCGGACTAGACTTAAGTACAGTCGCGGTCAGAGTTACTTCATTTTTATTACAAGAATGCAATTAAATTATTTATCTAATCATTACAACGTTAATTAGACATTTAATGATTATCAACTATTGTATATTTCTTCACATACTGAGACTTAAAACCAAGCTTGATAATATCCGAACGATTAGCTATGAATCAAATATAACTCTAGTATAGATTACCGACGAACGTGCAACTCTTCATGATCTATGATTAAACCAATTACTGGGATTACAGTATAGAATAGTCGCATAAAAAAGTTATATACAAATTGTATACTTACACAAAAACTAAATGCGGCCGTAAAAATAAGTGCCGTCAAGGCGGGCTATTTGAAAGTATTGGGATCAAAAGCTTTAAGTTCGTATATTTTATATTATACCATCGCCATAGTAGAAACAAATGTTATATGTATAAAGCATTTATTATTAACGTGCGTTTAGATCTGGCGAAGGCGCTTAACAGGCACTAGCAAATACAGCAATAAACAATTCGTTTTTAATACAAATACCTCGGCCACAAATCGACGAGTGGCATGGGAGGGAGTGGCGAGGGAAGTAGGCAGAGACGTAGTGTGGCCGCGCTACTCGTCATCGGCCGCCATACTGCCCTGCATCCGCTGCTCCCTCACTACTTCCCATACCACTCGTCGAGTATGTGGCCGGGGTAAAAGAATTTACGGAGACAGTTTATTGTTGAAAATACATACATTACCCTTAGTTTCATAAAAATAAGAACGGATATTTGTCTTTTAAAACTTTCGCGTTTTGAACACATATTAAATCACATTTAAAATCGGGTCTATCGCGAATTTATTTTGTTACCTTTATTTACCGACGTTTCGACACAGGTTTCACTGGTCGGACGTAGACCGACGTGCACATTCTCACCCCAAACAAGCAACACAGGAGCTGTCTTCTCATGCCTGCGAGCTCACTCAGCACAATCGCTGTCGTTAACGACTATGCGTAGGCGGGTGGCGTCACTACGTAGGGGTAAATGTAGCTGGGTGCGAGCAAGGGAGCACTGCGAACCACCCTAATTTTTATTTCTTCCCACACAAACAAATAGTGCATGGAAAGTTTAAAGTTAAAATCCAACACCGCGCAAGCGGCGAAGCGACCCATCAGGGAAGAAGTATGCGAGGGCGGGAGATCAGCTAGTGAACCCCCGACCGAAGTATGGGAGGGGTGGAAACCAGTTGATGGACCCCCGATCGTTGAAGGTGGAACTCTGAGCTCTGATAAGGAGGCGCAGAAGAGGAGAACAAAGGAGTTAAGAAGAAAGGCTGCGATTGCTGGGGAAAGGGTTGGTGTCCCAGTGGGTAAAACCAAAGGGGATGTCAAACCTGGCCCGAGCAAACGACACCAACATACAAATGTATGCCAAGTAAACCTCCAACACTGCAAGGATGCAATGTCCGAGCTTGGACAATATGTTAGGAGAGCCAAAGTTGATATAGCACTGATGCAAGAACCTTATGCGTGGAAGAATCAGGTGGCAGGCCTGGGACATCTGGGGGGAGCTCTCTACTACGACAGGAATGGTGAGCTACCTCCCAGATCATGCATATATGTGAGCAATAATATAAGAAACATGGGTACTGTCATGACCATATGTTACAGAGACCTCGTTGTTGTGGAGACACACTTCATGACGAAAAAAGGGATAAGATACAAGGTGGCGCTGGGGTTCTGCTACCTGCCGGGCGACGGGGTGGCACCTACAAAAGAACTAGAAGATACGGTACTGATGTACAGAGGGAAGAGAATACCCCTAATTATTGGCTGCGACGCTAACGCACATCATGAGGTGTGGGGTAGCACCGACACTAATGAAAGGGGCGAGTCCCTAATAGAATTCATAATTAGCAACGACCTAGAAATTATAAACACAGGTAACACACCAACGTTTATAACGAGGGCAAGGAGAGAAGTGCTTGATATTACCCTAGCAACGAAAGAGATGCGCGACAAGGTAAAGAACTGGAGGGTGGATGAGGGGGATAGCATGTCTGACCACCGCAGAATACTCTACAGTATCGAATGTCGCTTAGAGAAGATGAGGGTAAGAAATCCACATAAAACTGACTGGACGAAGTACGAAGAGGAGCTAAGAGAATCAGCTATCTCGGGAATCAGATATGAGAATGTGAATGACCTAGAAAATGGGGCACTCAGACTGAAAGAGATCATAATAGGAGCATACCACAAGGCGTGCCCGGAGAAACTAGTACAAACAGGGAAAGGGCAGCCTTGGTGGAACAGAGAATTGCAGAAGGAAAGGAAGAAGGTGCGTAGGGCAATGAGAGTAGCAACAAAAAGGGATGACTCTCAGAGCTGGGACGCGTACAGAGAAGTCAGGAACAAATACACCAGACTGAGAGAGAAAGCTAGACTAGAGGGCTGGAGGAGGTTCACGGGAGACATAAACAGCTATTCAGAGGGAGCGCGAGTAGTGAAACTGCTGGCGGGAGACCGAGCGTTCCAACTGGGTAGTCTGAGAGTGAATGGAGACTTAGTCACGGAACCGGAAGAGATACTAAGCGTCATGCTGAAATCACATTTTCCGGACTGCGAAGAGGTGACGGAAATAGAGGAACAGGAAGGTCGGGAGGAGTCCGACTGGGCGGCGGCATTGGAGGTGGTAGAGGAGGAGAGGGTAGAATGGGCGATTAGCTCCTTTGCGTCCTTCAAGGCTGCGGGCCCTGACGGAGTACTGCCGGCACTACTGCAGAAAGGATATAGATACATAAAAGATGACCTAGTGGAATTATATAGGGCAAGTATAGCACTAAGCTACATTCCAGAGGTATGGAGAGAGGTAAGGGTGGTCTTTCTGCCAAAACCGTGTAAGAAATCGTACCAAGAAGCGAAGTCATTTAGAAGCATAAGTCGGACGTCGTTTGTACTAAAGGCTTTAGAGAGGTGATAGATAAGCATATAAGAGAGAAAGTGGAAAGCAGCGGAGACCCGCTACACGGGAATCAGCACGCTTACATGGCAGGAAAGTCAACGGAGACAGCCCTACACAACCTAACGGCAAGGGCGGAAAGGACATTAGAAACGAGACAATTCGCATTAGGCTGCTTCTTTGAAGTAGAGGGGGCCTTTGAGGCCTTTAAGGCAACCTTTGAGGCCGTAGAGGAAAGCCTGAAGAGAGAGGGTATCCGACCGACAATAGCGCAATGGATAGAAAGAATGCTCAAAGGCAGATCCATAACGGCGAAGTTGGGAGGAGCAACAAAGAAGATCAGTCCAAGAAGAGGGTTCCCACAAGGTGGATGTCTGTCCCCCCTGATGTGGTGCCTACTGCTAGACTCAATGGTGAAAGGGCTCAACAAAGGGGGCGTGTACATGCAGGCTTACTCTGATGACGGAGTGCTACTAGTGAGAGGGACGGTTCTTAGCGTCATAAGAGATATAATGATAAGAGGTCTCAGACAGGTTCTGGGGTGGTGTAGAGAGAGAGGATTGGATCTCAATCCGTCTAAAATAAAGCTAGTGTTATTCACTAATAGAAGGATAAAGGAGATAAAACCCATAAAGATACAAGGTATGGAACTAGAAATGGTGGACGAGATGAAATATCTGGGCGTTACTCTAGACAGTACACTCAGGTACAAAACTCACATCAAGGAGCAGACGGCAAAAGCTATAAAAACACTGTTTCAATGCAAAAGGGCAGTGGGAAAGAACTGGGGGCTGAAGCCAGGAATGATCCACTGGATCTACAAGGCGGTAATACTACCCAGGGTGCTATATGGGGCCGTGATATGGTGGCATAGGGCACATATTAAAGAATATCAAAAAGACCTAACCAAAGTACAGAGAGAGAGAGCGGAGAGATTAGCGTGCCTCATGATGACAGGGGCTATGAGAACGACCCCGACACATGCAATGGAGGTTATGCTAGGTTTGAAGCCACTCTGGATTGAGGTGGAGAAAAGGGCCACTGAGCAGTGGTATAGAATGAAAGCATGCAAGGAATGGAGGGGAAGCTGCGTGGACAAGAGACACGCGCTGATACAAAGAGAGGCATTATCAAAATTTGAGATGTTGATGGCCAATAACGACCTTATAAAGAGGCAGGAGATATCTGATAAGAAATATAGAGTACATATAGGACAGAGAGACAACTGGAAGGTGGAAGTCAGACACCCGACGACTATCTGCTTTACGGATGGCTCAAGAAGAAGCTCGTCGAAACTAGCAGGAGCGGGCATAGTGATCCCTAAACTGGGAGAGAAAGTATCAATACCACTGGGTAGATATGCTAGCGTGTTCCAAGCAGAGGTATGTGCTATATAGCGCATTGCGCACGTATAGTAAAATAGAGTGTGCAGCAAGAGGGTGCTGTTGTAATATACACAGATAGCCAAGCAGCACTGAAGGCACTAAAGAAAATATCGGTTACCTTCCTCTCTGGTGAGAGAATGTCGAGAGGAGCTTAACTCGATAAGCAAGTAAAGAAGCGTTACGGTGGCATGGGTACCAGGACACCAGGGAGTAACGGGAAATGAGAAAGCGAACGAGCTGGCGAGGATAGGGGCGGAGACGGGATATATAGGTCCGGAACCGGCTCTGCCCATGTCAGCGGATGTCACGAAGGGAGTCATAGAGAAGGTAAAAGAGATAAAAGCACAGAGAGTATGGGAAGAAGAGGCTGGATGTAGACAGTCGAAGATGATGATTAAAGGTATAGATCACAGGAGAACCAGGTATCTTTTGAAACTAGGTAAGAGCAGTCTAAGACTATTGACAGGTATCATTACAGGTCATAACACTCTCAACAGACACCTTAAGATAATGGAAATTAGCAGAGACGCCTCCTGTCCACATTGTGGTAAGGAGGAGACTAGCTTTCACTCACTAGCAGAGTGTATTATGTATGCGGCATCGCGATATAATACATTCGGTAGAGACACGCTGAGAGGGAATGAACTAAAGGACGTCGAACTTAAAGATGTCCTTCTGTTCTGCAGGAAAACAAGAAGATTTGAGGAGAATAGTGTGGGAATGACGCCGGGACAGTAACCTGCAGCTCCAACTTCAGGGAACTGGGCTGAATGAACGCGACACGTGATCGACAGCCCGCCTGCCTCCGGCCGGGCGTCCCTACACTACATCTACATCTACATCTACATCTACAAATGTGCTCTAAGAACAAATTAAATTATTTTCTATGAAAATATTTTAATATGTGGTTTTTCAAGTAGACACACTACTATTTAAACTATAAACCGAAATAAATGTCATATACGAAGGAAAAAATGACCAAAACCTCCAGTGTCCAGAGCTGGAATCGAACCAGCGTACCCCGTTTACCGGACAGGTGCCTGAACCGCTCGGCTATCCGGTCACGGTGGCATGGGTCGAAATTTCCAAGCCATTTGCCAGGGGGCGCCACAAGCCTTCGGGAATTGTCATATACTTGGAAATTTCGACCAATGCCACCGTGACCGGATAGCCGAGCGGTTCAGGCATCTGTCCGGTAAACGGGGTACGCTGGTTCGATTCCATTTCTGGACACTGGAGGCTTTGGTCATTTTTTCCTTCGTATATGACATTTATTTCGGTCTACAAATGTGATTTAATATGAATATTTATCATTGTGTCTTTGTACATTACTTTAATGTAACGTGCAGCTCGCGTGCATTAAATGAGAAGTTTGAGAATGGCGCACTAGTGTCACACCCGTCAGATCTGAACGCACCTATGCGATTGCCCTGGCCCTGGTGAGTCGTGAAACATCCAAATAGCCCACCACGGCGGTGATCTAACACGCTAGACGGAATATTCGAGTAACTGACCACGACATTACGTTCTACTTGCACGCGACGCGCTCCTTGCACAGGTCGAGCAGCTCCTTCAGCTGCGCGAACTTGGTGTGAGCCTCTTCCAGCATGTTCCTGTCAAAATTTAAGACAGTTTCAAACTGCTGATTGGGTTGGTGATACATACCTAGTTATACCTCATAAATAATAAAACTTTATACCTCAAGGTAAACAAACAAACCAATTTACCTTTATTACTTCGTAATCTCGCACTTTTTAAGGACAACCAAATTAATATTTCAGAGAAAATAACAAATAAACAAATTTGTTTACATTATTATCAATCTATATTAACCTCCACTTTATGTATCTAAAGTAAAATGCACAGAAAATTATCGTATGTATTTTATACTATACTACAAAGCTGTCAGGCATTTATTCCACAATTAATATTGCTACTAGGTCAAGAATCAGTAAACCTCACGATGTTTTAAGCCGCATGGTTTTACTATTATATGATTGATATACAGTAATGTGACGTCACGGCCAATCCACAACGATAAAATATCCTCAGATTGTGCATGTGCATCTGACGACTGTCGCGGTTGATAATACCTCACGGAGTCTTTGAACAGCACCATCTCCCAGTGGAACCAGTGCTCATCGCTCGGGTCTGAAGGGAAGTACTCAACGTATGTATACCTGCACTAAATGCAGAATTTCTTTAAGCTGTGCGTGTGGATCTGGCAGCTGTTGCGGCTGATGAGGTTCAAGGAGTCTGAACACCATCTCTAGATGGAACCAGTGCACATCGCTCGGGTCTGAAGGGAAGTACTCAACATATGTATACCTGCACTTGATGCAGAATATCCTCAGGCTGTGCGTGTGGATCTGGCAGCTGTTGCGGCTGATGAGGTTTACGGAGTCTGAACACCATCTCTAGATGGAACCAGTGCCCATCGCTCGAGTCTGAATGGAAGTACTCAACATATGTATACCTGCACTTGATGCAGAATATCCTCAAGCTGTGCGTGTGGATCTGGCAGCTGTTGCGGCTGATGAGGTTCACGGAGTCTGAACACCATCTCTATATGGAACCAGTGCCCATCGCTCGGGTCTGAAGGGAAATAGTCAACATATGTACGTATATACATAACACTTGATGCAGAATATCCTCAGGCTGTGCGTGTGGATCTGGCAGCTGTTGCGGCTGATGAGTTTCACGGAGTCTGAACACCATCTCTAGATGGAACCAGTGCCCATCGCTCGGGTCTGAATGGAAGTACTCAACATATGTATACCTGCACTTGATGCAGAATATCCTCAGGCTGTGCGTGTGGATCTGGCAGCTGTTGCGGCTGATGAGTTTCACGGAGTCTGAACACCATCTCTAGATGGAACCAGTGCCCATCGCTCGGGTCTGAATGGAAGTACTCAACGTATGTATACCTGCACTTAGTGCAGAATATCCTTAGGCTGTGCGTGTGGATCTGGCAGCTGTTGCGGCTGATGAGGTTTACGGAGTCTGAACACCATCTCTAGATGGAACCAGTGCCCATCGCTCGAGTCTGAATGGAAGTACTCAACATATGTATACCTGCACTTGATGCAGAATATCCTCAAGCTGTGCGTGTGGATCTGGCAGCTGTTGCGGCTGATGAGGTTCACGGAGTCTGAACACCATCTCTATATGGAACCAGTGCCCATCGCTCGGGTCTGAAGGGAAATAGTCAACATATGTACGTATATACATAACACTTGATGCAGAATATCCTCAGGCTGTGCGTGTGGATCTGGCAGCTGTTGCGGCTGATGAGTTTCACGGAGTCTGAACACCATCTCTAGATGGAACCAGTGCCCATCGCTCGGGTCTGAATGGAAGTACTCAACATATGTATACCTGCACTTGATGCAGAATATCCTCAGGCTGTGCGTGTGGATCTGGCAGCTGTTGCGGCTGATGAGTTTCACGGAGTCTGAACACCATCTCTAGATGGAACCAGTGCCCATCGCTCGGGTCTGAATGGAAGTACTCAACGTATGTATACCTGCACTTAGTGCAGAATATCCTTAGGCTGTGCGTGTGGATCTGGCAGCTGTTGCGGCTGATGAGGTTCACGGAGTCTGAACACCATCTCTAGATGGAACCAGTGCACATCGCTCGGGTCTGAAGGGAAGTACTCAACATATGTATACCTGCAATTGATGCAGAATATCCTCAGGCTGTGCGTGTGGATCTGGCAGCTGTTGCGGCTGATGAGGTTTACGGAGTCTGAACACCATCTCTAGATGGAACCAGTGCCCATCGCTCGAGTCTGAATGGAAGTACTCAACATATGTATACCTGCACTTGATGCAGAATATCCTCAAGCTGTGCGTGTGGATCTGGCAGCTGTTGCGGCTGATGAGGTTCACGGAGTCTGAACACCATCTCTAGATGGAACCAGTGCCCATCGCTCGGGTCTGAAGGGAAATAGTCAACATATGTATGTATATACATAACACTTGATGCAGAATATCCTCAGGCTGTGCGTGTGGATCTGGCAGCTGTTGCGGCTGATGAGTTTCACGGAGTCTGAACACCATCTCTAGATGGAACCAGTGCCCATCGCTCGGGTCTGAATGGAAGTACTCAACATATGTATACCTGCACTTGATGCAGAATATCCTCAGGCTGTGCGTGTGGATCTGGCAGCTGTTGCGGCTGATGAGGTTCACGGAGTCTGAACACCATCTCTAGATGGAACCAGTGCCCATCGCTCGGGTCTGAAGGGAAATAGTCAACATATGTATACCTGCACTTGATGCAGAATATCCTCAGGCTGTGCGTGTGGATCTGGCGGCTGTCGCGGCTGATGAGGTTCACGGAGTCTTTGAACACCATCTCCAGGCGCGACACGTGCTCGTCCAAGCTCGGGTCTGAAGGGTCTATACTTAATGCGCTGAAAATAAAGGAATAGCTCTAATTCTTGTAAAATATTCTGCTACTCTGTTTATGTCTTAGATTATTAATGAACAAGGAATACACACTAGGAACACAGTTATAGAATGCAAAAATTACATTGCCTAAAAGGCAAAGCATCATCGTTCAGGAAATTGCTATCCTTCTCAAATATATAAATTTGTCATTATTAATGTAAAATGTAGGTTTGGTCTAGCATGTCAGAAAGAAATACGGAGGTCGTCTGCAGTAGGTTGTCCTCCTTCGTAGAAGATACACCTAAAAATGGCTAAAATACTAAGAAAACGCGATGGTAGCAAACAGCCGCAAGGCCAGCTTTCCATAAAGCGAAAGCCTATGGACGCTTGCAGAGGTTTAAAGAGCACGCAGAGTGCACCCTAGGAAACTGCTAACGTTACTCAACATCAGCAAGGTTAGCAGCAGGCAGTTGTATGTGTATTACAAGTATTACAACTTACCCTTTGATGGCCATGGTGAGATAGTTGACCTGGTTGCTGAACATGGGCAACTTGCTGGTGATGACGTCGAGGGGGTCGTCCGTCGGCAGCTTGTCCTCTATGCTGT
Source organism: Cydia strobilella (assembly GCF_947568885.1). Classification (NCBI taxonomy): domain Eukaryota; kingdom Metazoa; phylum Arthropoda; class Insecta; order Lepidoptera; family Tortricidae; genus Cydia; species Cydia strobilella. The sequence continues at coordinate 17,574,891 of NC_086041.1, read as the reverse complement.
GCGCCACGCCCAAGCCCGTCGCCAGCTTTGCACTGATTAATTACGAAAAAAAAATTATGATTTCCCCATAGAAGTAGTTGGCAAGGAGAAAAATAATAAAATAATAAATATTTGTCATTTAGTTAAGTTTAGTCTAAGCCTTCTTTGCATGCTTTGTTAAGCAGAATGTATTGGACATCTTTATATTGTAAGAACTTGTTTTGTGTACTACATTCTTGCAAATGAATAAATAATTTAATGATTTAAGTAGCAATGAGCGAGTTTTTTATATAGAGACTGGTATTAACACAACTATCATAATTATTTAATTATGCATCGCTTTCATTCTCATATATATTCCCTTTATTAGTGAAAATAATAATCATCTACATCTATTTGTAAGTTTCCAAGCAGGGAGAATACGCAATCGCTAATCACTTTTATTACAATATATACAAGGCAGGTTATAAGTCAGACTCGTCATTGTAGAATGTTCGCGATCCCAGGACGCCTCCCCAAACTATCCCCAAATGGCACATTGTGGAATCCGTGGGAAAAGCCATTTAGTGGGTAGGCTCCACCCCCTCTTTCTTAGTGGAAAAAGCCGGGAGGTGAGAGTCCCACATATCCCCTCAAAATGAGCCGACCTCAGGCCCGAGGGACGATGCATATTTGCATAACATTTCCACACCGTCAAAAAAAATGGTCATAAGTCAGACTCACCAGTAGCTAGAGAACACAGTCCAGATTCCCTCAAAGGCCTCTATAACGGGCAACTCTGGCCGGGGATCACGCTTCTCCAGCCGCTCCACGGTCATCTTTGCTAGCTCCATGTATTCGGGAATTATTAGGCATTTACGAGCTATGTCCAGGCAGAGCTCTTTGAAATTCGTTACTTCCGACTGCGACAGAGACTTGGGGTCTGTAAAGAAATTGGTGTGGAAATTTGTTTATCAGAAAAGCTGCTATAGTATAACTAAGTAAACTTATTACATGTAGAAACTTCGGAGTTCACTTCTGATAGACAATGAAAGCACAGAATTCCATAATAAAAAAAATACGGTTTGTTTGGCAAAAAGTGCAAATTAAGAGTTATTAAAATTGCTAATTTAGTGTACCTTTGCTCTCAATAGAAGCAAGAGAATTCTTCAAATCAGTAATTAAATGTTCTATTCTTGGGAAGACCTCGTTGAAGACCGCCACCCAGTGCTTGAGCAAACACTGCAGCACATCTGCAAGCGTCCAAGGAGGTGGTTTGAAGAGCACATGCTTCCATAAGTTGTTGTATTTCGCTCGCATTTCATTCTGAAAACATTCAATAAATGTAGGCTTCACACGAAATTAGGGAGTATTACTGCATTGTTCTGCCGCCAGAGTGCAGCACTAGTGCACATCCTAAACCATAGAGTAACTTGTACATAACATGCCTTAAACAAGTTTTTGACAAGTTTTCACTGTGACATTGATGCGTCAAAAGGCGGTTTGTTTCTCAGAATAATAACTAAAGCAAAGCCGGGCAAAAATAAGAGCTTGGTAAAAAGTATCGTATTCACAACACGCTAGACACATTTACATTGCCAGACATATTTACAGAAATAAAAGCTCATACAAATTGGTAAACCAAACTCAAAGTTACTCGTTAAGACGAAATCTCCATCTAGCACTACCACGGTCGAATTTTGTTCAGTTCAAAAAAAGCATAACCCTTCGGGTGGCAGCACTGTTACATCAAAAAGCTGTCAAGTGGCGGCGCCATTTTGCGCGAAAATGCTTAAGTGTCAGAGGGTCTGACGTAGTCTGACGGGTGGTCAATAAGAAATTGGCGGGTGTTACAAATTTGACGATTATTGTTTATTTTTGTATGAAGGTTACACATAAAACGCATGGCGCTATAATAAGTATGAGATAGGCTATTAATTACGTTGACAAACATATATTTTCGATATATGTGCAATTCGCTAATCCTCATTTAACCTAGGCCGAGCAAAAGTTTTCCGGATTTTTATATAGAAGAGTCTAGAAATACAAAATAAAAGCACTATTTCAAAGAAAAAGAATTTTATTGACAGTATTACACATGTATATACAAGGAAAGGTAATAAAATTATACCTTTGCATAAATCTTTTATACATTACAAGCATGTCAAAGTTGGATCTGAAATCTGTCAAGTAAAACATCAGTCAAAAACTGAGTAATCTTTCAAATCTTGTTTTGTTATCATTTATTAATCAAGCGTTTCAAATTATATATTTATTTTGCAGAATGCCTCATAAAATATGCATTTTCACCGACTTTTGTAACAAAACTTCCGATTTAAAAAAAAATGAGTCTATTAATATGGCACTTGAAAGCTAAAGTAGAAAGATGACCTTCGTACATTGTTTCATAATACCAAGTTCCTAAAGTTGTTCAAATTACAATTTGTAGGTTTTACAACTACATTAAATAACATTACAAAAATTAATAAATACAATGCCTTTTTTTATTAGAAAACTGCATAACACTGTGACAAAAATCTAAAAAATTATTACTAACACTTTTTTACCAGGGCTACATTAGTATGGATACGACTTCTGATATTTTTTTATGTTGAATGTGAACTACTAATAAGAGGTAAATTGTACAAATTTTAGCCCAGCTTAATAAAAAAACCAGTGGTTAGCTAGATTAAAAACAAATATAGCCAAACTGAAACTTTTACGTTTTAGTTAGTTAGTTAGTTAGTTAGTATTGCTGGGCATTTTCCGCAACTCGACATCCATTGTGCCTATTTTGCGTGAAACGAGGTAGCGCTACTCTAACCACCCCAGCTCCTCCACGAAGCCGAGCAAAGTCTTCAGGTTGCTAGTTGCCTCCTTTAGTGTGCATGGATTCCCTAGGTATTTGCTCCAGTACTTGTTGTGCAGTTGTCTGTGATGTTGTTCTAGCTGGTTGTGTATGTAGGATATTGGTAGGGGCATGATTGGCTCGGTCCATATGTGTTTCTGAACCTTTCCTGGCCAGTTCATCCGCTGCATCGTTTCCTCTTGATCCACTATGCCCCTTTATCCATTGTACTGTTACTTTGTTGCCTTCTTTGCTCACTTCAGTGAGACTCCGATGACATTCAAGTATAAGCTCTGAAGTAAGTTTGTCGCTGCATAGCGCTTGTAGTACCGATTTACTGTCTGACAGTATTAGTATGGTTTCGTGTTTCACTTGTCGTCTTGTAATAGCATTGCAAGCTTCTATTATTCCTACACATTCAGCTTGGAATACCGTATTGTGTTCACCAAGGGATTTTATGATGTGTATGTTCAGGTCCTCTGAGAAGACACCACATCCTGTCCCTTCATTTGTTTTTGAGCCATCTGTAAATATTCTTAGGTTTATTTGGTTTAGTCCTTCTTTCGGATCTTCTGTTAACGATATGGCGTAATCTCTCCAAAAGATCATAGTTTTTGGTATTTTGTCGATAGGCGCTTCCAGCATGGGCAGTTTTGAGATCGTATTTTCATAGATCTTCTTGTGCGATGAGCTGAAAGATGTCCATAGGTTTAGATTTTTCAAACGAAGAGCTGTGGCAGCCGCTTTTTTCTGCTTTTACGTTTGTATCTGCTAGTGCTTTAAATTAAAGTAACCAAACGCATGCAAAACTTTTACATGTGTGTATCTAATAGGGATTCAAATTATACAAAGAAACGTACAAAGATATGGTACACGTCCATCCATACTTCCATTCCATACTAATATTATAAATGCGAAAGTGTGTATGTCTGTCTGTCTGTGTGTTACCTCTTCACGCTTAAACCGCTGAACCGATTTAGTTGAAATTTAGCATAGAGTCCCGGAGAAGGACACAGGATAGTTTTTATTCCGAAAATCGTCCCATAAGAGGAAGAGGGTGAAAAGCGGGGTGTAATTGAGATAATTAATGAATTGGCTGATAATTCGTTTAAACAATTAAGCATACGCTCAAATTGAATGATTGCTATTAGACTATATCCAGGCGCTATTCTTACTCTAGCTGTGGTTACTAAGTCCACGCAGACGAAGTCACGGGCAAAATCTAGTAATATATGCATAAATGATACTTACACTAAAACAATGTATATAAGCTAAATACTTTATTTTAGTGTGTGTAAGTAGATACTTACAAAATATAAGTGTAATACAAAATATAAGTAATATATTTACAAAGCAAGGGGAGAAACAAACAGGTTTGTTGCAGCCCACACAGTACATAGTTGTGCGCTTTTTTTTGCATACAACACACACTAGTCGGTGGCGTCCTTTACTATGCGGTATGAACGGGTATTCAGCCAGGTGGTGTTGTCGCACGCTGTACACCTTTGTACTGGCAGAGCTGGCAGGTGGTGCATGGATCGGAAGACGTGGGGTGTGGCAATCTATTACTTCTCTGATCAAGTGGCATCGGAATTCTCTATGAGGTATTTGGTTATTGGCTTTGAACAGTTTTAACAATATGCAGCAATACGCAGCATGTGCTGCCCCCTCTACCACCACGAGTACGCACACCTCTACTTCTGCTTCTTCCTCCTCGCGTGCGTGCACTTCATTAGAATCAAAGCAAAGCAAATAAACATACATGCATGTTAGTACAAGCCAAATCCCTTTAGCATAAAAAAAAAACTTTAACCAAATCAAACGAGATAAAAAAAATAAACACTAAACAGAAGTATTATCCATACTTTTCTATCTTCTTTTAAAACTGAACAAAATGGCCACACTCGCGACCTTGAATCTTGAGTGTCGGTATGTCGAGTATGGCACTTTTAAATGAAATATTATTGAGTTTTCAATTAAAATATTTTAGACTATCGTTGCCAAATAGTTAACCCAGTGATTTTAGTTTTACTTTAGGTTATTAGTATTATATATACCTAAATAAACGCCCAAATCCTCAGAACCAAACTCGTTCATGGCCCGATTCTTAGAAGTAAAATACCAAAGTAATATGTAAAAACATAACAAATGGACGGTAAAACTATTGTAAACTGTTTATTACTTACCCAGGCATATCATATTAAAACCGCATACACTTCTTTAAATAGATAAACACTTAAAATCATGTTTTATTGAGCACCAAATATTTGATGATTGCCCTGTGTCCACACGCTTTATAAATCAACGTGTTTCTACGAATATTTATATTAGAGACACTTGTTTTTATTGCTAGAAATGTTTCTTGTGTTTTCCATAAGCTATTGATAAAGTTTACATAGCTTTAGCTGCGCGCGCAAACGTTGAATTTCCCGCCAAATATGCAATGACCAATTGTGACCGCCCAACGTGTGACGTCATCACGCTCTGTCGAATTCGCGCCAAAAATTATGAGCGTTTCAACCGCTCAAAAATTTTCAACATTTTAAATATTTTTTAATAAAATAATGTTAAGGTTTACAATAGTATTTTATACAATCGTGATATAATAGAGAGCTTTTCAGTCGAGTATCGTGTTTAAGCAACGAAGCTTGCTGAGTTGCTTAAGTTAAGGTACGAGAAATAAAACTATGAAAACGGATTATATCGCGTATATTGAATTTATAATACATCCCGACGTTTCGAACTCTTATTAAGGTGAATATTAAGGTACGAGATTGAAAAGCTTGATTATAGTTTTGAATGATTCACGGTTAGTTTCACTAGACTTATATTGACCGGGATATAGACCGTGATTACCTTTTGTATTATTTGTGAGCTCCCGATATTTCGACGCAGTTACATGCATCATGTTCACGGGTGACTGAAGATAGCGGGTGGGTGTCAAAGTTGTGTAGACAGCGCTCTGTCTACCCTCATTCTTGCGCGTCGGCTGCGTTCACTTTCAACGTTACCAACGGTCGCATTCACACTTGTTGGTCCGGTCGCGTTCACACTCCAACGAGTGTCCAAACACACTACACTCACGGTGTCACTACGCGTGTTTGATTCGGATATCTCTGGTTTTTTACACAAACAAATCACAGGATTCCACACATTTGACAGTTTAAACCCATCTTCACGATTAAAATTTTTGTATTTGTGAATTTCAACGGCTTCTCTTACCAATCTTGGTATATAGTGGCGTTCTGTCGAAATGACCTTGGGACTATGCAACTCGATCCAGTGATTTGTACCCGACTCAAGGAGATGCTGAGCAATAGCTGACTTGCGAACATCATTGTGAATGCGACCAACAAGTGTGAATGCGACCGTTGGTAACGTTGAAAGTGAACGCAGCCGACGCGCAAGAATGAGGGTAGACAGAGCGCTGTCTACACAACTTTGACACCCACCCGCTATCTTCAGTCACCCGTGAACATGATGCATGTAACTGCGTCGAAATATCGGGAGCTCACAAATAATACAAAAGGTAATCACGGTCTATATCCCGGTCAATATAAGTCTAGTGAAGCTTGATTATATCACTATTGTATACAATACTTTTTCTACGAGACAAAAAAATAATATTTTCAACTAGTAGAATCATATACTTAAGTAAACAAACCAAAAGTATACAGCTAAGATACGCGAGCTGCCGCGACCCGCGATACCTTCATACTCGTACGCGCACCGGCCGCCGGGCCCGGCGCCCCCGGCGGGTTGGTCAACGACACCTCCTCGTAACTCATGAGACCCTGGTACCTGCTCCGCGCTAAATTCAATTTTAAGACAGTTTTTTTCTCGATTTTGGCCACCGTAGCCTATGGAGACTAACAAGCAACGCTAAGCGGTTTTCGTAGGATATGGATGTTGCTATATAAAGGGTGTCACATGCGCGTTTATGACTTATGAAGCAATTGTTGGCCAACCAATCACAAAGCAGATACGACGCAGCAGCGTGTTTAAGTAGACTAATTTGCATTGAATCGAGTCTCCTTAAACAAGAAATATTTTACTGAAATGTATGAAGTTCTATTTTCAAAATTTTTATAATTGACTAAACCGTATCGATAAAATTCTTATGCTTGAGTCGGAAGTGCCATAGACTATCCAACGTTGAAAAGAGTAAGGTTGTAGTGTTGCATGTGAAGTCGAAATACACAGATTATACTCGACGAGTAGAAAAAAGTATTTTCTCAAACATGCTATGTAATATTGATATTACGTTCTTTATATTAGGCTGGGAAGTATCACGACTCCGGCGCGGCTAGACGAGGGCCCTGTAATGAAATTTCATACAAAGTTGCAGGCCTAGGCCGGGAAGTGGCTCTTTTTTAATTTCCATTTCACATATATTTGTGACACAGCATCATGGCATTCAGCCAAAAAAAAAACTATAACCAATATTTGCTTATGGTTCGGAATGACATTCTGCCAATACCCCTTTAAAAAAAACAATAAACGATAATTAATATATTTTGCAGTTTTATTTGTATCGAATTTACAAAAAATATATAAATAAAACATTATTAACAAATTCCCATAATATTGAATTGCAAATTTACCTACAATACAGATTTAAAATATAGTTGGTCAAACCAGTTTGTCAGTAAATAAGAACAAAAAAACTATACTCATCCTTTTCTTTTGGGTAAGACAAAGATAGTATGATTATCTCTGTCTATGTTTGAAATGAGACAGTCCTTTGACAAACTATATTCTATTTAAATATTAGCGGTAAAAATGTCTACTCAAACACGCGTAGGTGTTTTTTAAATCGTTTTGGAGGTAAAGTTGAACATTTTTCATTGTGTATCTTAGCGATGGGACGAGTCCACTTTTTTCCAATTCGAATGATTCGAATTGATTCGTCTGCTGATTCGAATTGAAACTCGAGTTGATTCGACTCGACGAAAATGTTTGGTTGGCGGCCGTAGGATCGAAGGATCGTGATTCGCGACACGGCAACCGGGTCCAACGTGCACGGATAAGGCCCGCAAACTCGAGTTGTAACGGCGAGTCAAGTGGTACACAGAGATATCAGATTAAGTAAAAGGGACATCGCCAGACCTAACAAGGTCAAGGACATAGTCTAAGAAACGATAACTAATTTTTACGTACCTTCACCTCTTAATTGATTCAATCTAAGACGTATGTTATGTGTAGTAAGTATGTTAGATAATGTGTGGACTGAGAAATTGTAGCTCCATGTGGTTAATATATAGATAAAGATCCTTATATGTGTCTCAAAAAGTATACATATATAATATGTGTGCAATTGTGATCCGCAGAGAAAAGTTTACAGGTCATTTTTGTTCATTTTGATGAATTTTTCATTATTTTTCTCCGTAATAAGAAACTAATCAAAATAGAAACGATAAAAAGGAAATTCCCCATTTTGGGCCGTATTTTATTTCGTTTTTAAAATGTTTCTTGTTATTGATGCATTTCTTATTACTAGAAAATATTTTTTTGTTTACGCCATAGTAAAGAAAGTGTCCAAACAAACAAAATCTTTTCACCAATGTAAACCATTGCAGTGATATTTAAATGTTTTTTTTTTCGATGTAATCATTTATTTGCTTAAAAACGTATAATAATGCATAACGGATGAGATGAGAGAATCGCCTTACTCGGACTCTCCGACTATAGTCAAGTATTTTCAAAATTCGTGTACCTATCCTATCGCCATCACTATCACTTCCATTAGTAGGAGCGAGAGCGACGGGGCGACGGCAACAGATAGTACGCTACTAATTCACTAAAAATTTTTCTCGTCTGTGAGCATAGCCAGTGTTGTTTGACACCTCTTTTCATAATATGTATATGATCAGAGGAGTCACTTAACGCTGGCCAGTTGTAAGTGTAAGGCAAGTAGGTAAGTTTTCATTTGTGAATTGGTTCGATCCGATTCGCATCTAGCCCGGCTCGGCGAGTTGGCGTTGGCGATTCGAACGGCATCGCCGACTCACCGGATCGGTTAACAAATGTTCGTTGTTCGCGCGTGGAAATCGCTACGTCGAGTTGATTCGAATTGCACGGAGACTTGATTCGAGTTGACTCGCCTGTAATGTGATTCGAATCATTCGAATCAGACAACTCGACTCGCCCATCGCTAGTGTATCTGTAATTCTATTTTTATTGGATTTATTGTGCGTTGTTTATTGTGTTATTTAATATGAGTTCCGACGAAAATATTAAATGAATACCTGTTAATTATACTCCATGTTTAAGGCAACGATGTATGTGAAGCATAATATCAACATAAAAAACTATGTAATCTTAGTTATGTGGCTAAAACTACAGTCAGAAGGATGCAAGGCGAAAAATCAAAAATACATAAATATACTTTTGAACATTTGTGTAATAAATTGATAAACTACATGTGTAAAATATACGACACGTGTGATAAAGATAGGTACAGGTGGTAGTTATATTTTGTGCCTAGTTTACTTTTAGTTTCTTTAGAATTAAAACTTTGATTTCGTGGAGATTTCTTTATTTATTTCATTGCATGTTTGAGAAAAGCACTATACATACATCGGCGTGAAAAGGGGTTGTCGGCCTCATAACTATCCGGCCTCACTACGTTCGGCCGTATATATGCATTCAGCCGGCAACCCCTTACTTCCCGGCCTCTTTTATCATTTCCGGTGTTCCAACGATATAAATTATGAATCCAAAAATAAAAATAAATTCATGCATGGAGCTAATTTTGCATGATACTTGTATCTTAAGAAAGCAAATAAAGAACTGAACTGAGCTATTACATTTTGTCTATGAGTGAGTGAGACAACAATCGCAAGTTCTTTCATTTTTTCCAGTATTGTCATAAGATGAACTGAGGAAAATGTCAAATGGTGGTTTTTGGTGGTCTTTTAATCCAGCCAAATAATCAATCAATCTTTAAGTAGTATGGCTCCATCGGTACTGTCGATGATTTCGCCAACGTCAAAGTGGGATCCACGTGGGATCGAATTAATATTTCTAGATTTTCTTCAGCCAGTGTACGGTAAATAAAATTATGGGCCTCTAGGGCTCTAGCCAGACACGGTTAGAGGTAGAAATACCAAATGCTCTTAGAGCACGACGTTGTTCGGTAGTTCGTTGTTGTTGTCTCGTAAAACCGATAGCTGGATTTTACGAGAAGCACGTGGACTACCGGCCGTTGACTCCAAAATGGTGGTTAAACACGCTTTGAGATTAATTCTCCATTCACTGCACACTACCAAATTAGATTACTGTATAATAAAGCTATCGATATTACACTTTAAACAATATTAATGAACAAAAAATAAAGGAATTAATCACGAGGCTACTATCAAGATGGCGTTCGAACCGGAAGTCCCCAGCCAAATAAAAATATGTTCGTTATTTGACAGGTAGGTGTCAGCTGTAACAACTTGACATGTCGTATTATTTTAGTTGAAATATTTCGCGGAATTTCAGCGGTCATCTTGTTATATTGTTGCTATTCCTGAAATATTGTTGGAAAACGTGCTGAGTTTTTATTTGTAATGGTTTGAAGTTCCCTATGTGATAATGTCTTGTGTGATCGAGGGCCGTAAATCGCATACAGGAGGAAAAGAAAATACGCACGAACCGGTAACCTTTAATCGGTGAGTTTTGTTCAATTTTGAAGAAATTAATTTATAGCAATTGACCCTAAACATTGAAATCGATATGTTGTTTATGTAATTATTACTTGCATTCAAGTCTGTATAGATTTTTGCATATATTTTCGAAATTTTTTGCTAACTATAAAAGGTTATATTTTTGGCATAGTGATGTACTGTGTATTTATCGACCTCAGATCAATAACCTATCGACATTTACAGCTTTCTTATAGTTTGGCCCAGGACTCTCATTTTGATTGATGAGAACAGTCAAGGGCATAGATATATATACATTCCCAACGTCTCAAAAATATGTGTACGCTCTTACACCTTAGACAATAAAGTCGTGTTCACATATTTTGAGCCATTTGTTTGGATCGATATTTTTGCCTTCGACTGTACCTATAGTTTTCTTTGTTCTTACTTACTGACAGATTGTGTTTGCCAGACTATAGTATAATACTAAAAACCGGTCAAGTGCGGACCAAGGGTAGCGTACTTTTTAGTATTTGTTGTTATAGCGGCAACAGAAATACATCATCTGTGAAAATTTCAACTGTCTAGCTATCACGGTTCATGAGATACAGCCTGGTGACAGACAGACAGACAGCGAAGTCTTAGTAATGGGGTCCTGTTTTTACCCTACGGTACGGAACCCTAATAAAAAAAACATTAATGATCATTGATGAATGTTCCTTTTATTAATATTGTTGGTTTACCTATCTCACAAAACTTAACTTTTTATTTCAGATTTCCAAAGGACGAGGAATAGGGGATATTACTGCAATGTTCTGCCACCAGAGTGCAGCACTAGCCTTTTTTAGTAAACCGTAGAGTAACTTATTTATACATATTGTACCTTTAACAGGTTTTTGACAAGTTTTCAGAGGACCTACCGGAAAACTCGAATCCGAAATTTCATTATCTGCCTCTTTATCGCTCGAATACTCAAGAGGGACAGAGATAACGAGAGTTCGATTTTCTTGTTTCGCGATAGACCCTCAGATTGTGGTAGTGGCGCCACCTACGCCGAGTTTCGCGTAATATTCCCTATTATTAAATTAAAGAAATATATTACACGAACGTTTTTTTTTTTCATTTCCTATTTGGTACATGATTAGAAACTATGCTTAGTTTTTTTGCATAAAAAAAAGGTAAACCATTTGCACGTGTCTTTTTATTGACAAGTTTTTTTTAATAAATATAGCAATATTTTACTTATGAAAGCAAATAGCGACATTTGGGATTCGCGTTTCCCGGTAGGTCCTCTGTAAACAAACCGCCTTGATGCATCAAAGTCATATTTTATTATCTCTGAAAATTTGTCAAAACCTGTTAAAGGTACAGTATGTATAAGTTACTCTATGGTTTACTAAAAAGGCTAGTGCTGCACTCTGGTGGCCGAACATTGCAGTAATATCCCCTATTATAATAAGTCGATTAGTGTTTAGGTAAACTGCCTCAAAAGTGATCAAAAATATCTTAACTGTTTTACCGGTGCAAGTGCAAAACTAAAATAGTTAAGGAGAAATAAACGTTTGGATGAAATTTATCTTATTAATTGTAAATTGAATTAATTGTGAAGTTATCTATGAAGTCGGACCTTTTGTCGAGGGCGCTTACGCCGCACTGCGTAGCGCAACGTTGTATTTATATAGGAGCATCGTTGATAATGGCGTTAGTGCCATCGGCAATAAGGTCCCTTTCCATAATAAAAGTTATCAAAAATATGTATATCTCTGTTTACACTTTATATAAATAATATTGGCGATGTACTTGGCAGCAGTCATCACCTGTTATATGCTGATGATGCAAAAAAATTAAGATTATTAACACAGTCAATGATTGTTGCGAGCTTCAAGCCGATATTAATTCTCTGTCTGACTATTGTGAGAGTAATCAACTATTTCTTAATCCTGATAAGTGCAATATTATCACATTTACACGTAACAAAAATCCAATAACATATAATTATATATTAAATAATCACCACATAATCAGGGTTGACAAAGTCCGTGACCTTGGGGTTTTAATAGATAATAAACTTACTTTTAATAATCACATAGATATCGTTGTTCAAGGGGCTTACAAACAACTTGGTTTTATTTTAAGGGTTTGTAGGCCTTTTCAAAACGAAATGACATACATGATATTATTATACAACCGTTTAGTCAGATCAATCCTAGATTTTGCGTGTATCATTTGGAACCCTTTCTTTAAGTGTCATATCAATAGGATAGAACGTGTACAAAGGAAATTTCTCAAGTCTATCGACTTCCGTATGGGACGGAGTCGAAACTCATATAAAAATAGTCTTGTTCACTATGGATTGCTGACACTTGAAGATCGTCGAGCACAGTTTGATATAATGTTTCTCTACAAAATCATTAACAGCTTTATTGACTCCCCCTCACTTCTTGGTACGTTGTTATTTAAGATACCTCAACGCACTGCACGCCATAAGAAATTATTTTCTATTCCTTTCTCTCGTACAAGATATTGCTCAAATTCTTATTTCAACCGTTGTCTCAATTATTATAATATAAATGTATCCCACATTGATCTTTTTTCGTATAAAACCTGTGAAAGTTTTAAAAAACAAATTATTACTCACTTCAAATCGAAATTGTAAACAATAACAAACTGTTTATTTAAGAAGTTATAATTAAACTTTTGTAACAACTTCTATAATTTAACATTGTAATAGGTAACTTATGCACAAATAATTTATAACATTCTTTGTGTACCCCTTGTGGATGTATGTACGGGTAAGCAACCTGCCCGTGCATCCATATACATGGATGAATGAATATAGATACACTTCAAGTTACTGATAAGTTTGTTAATTAATGATAACTTTGTTTTCCGCTTACTGCTCCTACACTAGCTACTTTAGATTAGAAATTATTTAATTAAGGTAGGGCACTCAAGGTCTATTAACACATTGCTTATTATTACATCATTTTTGTATATGACTGTTTGTTGCCTAAAAAAAAAAAAAAATGTCGGTTATTGACTGATGTGTCGTTCGTATCATGTTCGTATAATTGTGACGTTATACAATTTATTAAGTTATATTTTATCACTTTCAAGGCAGTTTACTGAAACACTAATCGACTTATATAATTATTGATTAAGGTGGTTCGACTAGGTTACCCAAAGCTTAAACCCCGCTAGATGGCGTCACTTTCGCAAATTTTCATGTTTTATTTTTTTGTGGATTAGTGTTGGTATCTGTATACTTAAAAGTATGTTTAGCGCACGTTTTACATAAATATTGAACTATTATAATAAACATTGAATACTTCATTAGTGTAAAAAACACTTTTAAAGTCGACAGAGTGTTTCTGTCATGCTATTTCCTACTATTACTCACACATGCAAACAGTGTTTCCGTGATTGCTTGTAGTAGACAATTTCATGCAGTGTAAGTATGCTGCAATGGCGTTGCGGTATGTTCGTGGAAATACGTGCAAGAGGATTCGGGTTCGAGACTGGTACGTCAGGGGTACTTTTTTTGTCCTTTTTGTGTTATCTTATGTTTCTTATACCTTTTATTCTTCGAATTCTTGTCCGATTCCGATATAACCGAAATATATTTCAGTGATATCGGAAACGGCTCTAACGATTTCGATGAAATTTGCTGTAAGGGGTTCGATCTAGCTAGGTCTTATCTCTGGGAGAACGAGCATTTTTGAGTTTTTACTTATGTTTTCTTTTCCTCCCAGATATTCAGTATTATTAATAAATTAGTTTATAACGTTTTATAAAAATATGTGACGTTTTGAACTAAAAGGTACCACATTGTCGGTTGTCGATTAGGTTGATTTCATTTTGAAGCTTTATGGAAATATGACAACAATAAGTAGGTACCCGTTTGGTTGAAAACGCCACATATATTGAAAACCTGACTTTCACAAATCTCACCTTTTTGGGTTCTTCCAACTCAGAAAGGATGGAGAATACTGACGATTCTTAGTAGCACTAGCCCAAGGAAGTCCAGGTTTGTAAGTGTCAGGTATCAGTTTTTTTTTAAAGCGCTAAATATAGTTCTACAAGTAAAGCAATCCCTTACTGCCCAGCCTCTATAGTATTTTTCAAACTGGAAGGGTACGATGATAGATTTCATCTCCATACAATTTATAACCTAATAATGCCGAATGTTGCAAAATTATATTGAATTGAGATCTATCATCGTACCCTTGTAGTTTGAAATAGTTATTTACGATACAAGTGCGGAAAAGAGAAAATTCGAAACGAGTGGCGACAGATTAAAACACGACCGCAGAGTGTTTTAAATCGACACGAGTTGCGAATTACCTATTCGCACGTGTATCGTACAACGTTTTACAGTACATATGGCCCTTTAAACTTTCGACATATGCATGAAAAGTGCTCTTTACGCACTAGGGCGAGAAAGTTGCACCATATGTACTGTAAAATACTTTTTAGTACATATGGTGCTACATATACGTTACCGCCCTAGTGCGGTAATTAGTACAATACGTGCATATGTCGAAAATGTAAAGGGCCATAATTATGTACTGTAAAACGTTGTACAATACACGTGCGAAAAGGTAATTCGCAACTCGTGTCGATTAAAACACTTCCTTCGGTCGTGTTTCAATTTATCGCCACTCGTTGCCAATTTCCTACTTTTCGCACTTGTATCGTAATGTACTAATAATAAAGTAGTAATTGTAAAATAAAATTAAAACTTTTTTTATATTTATTTTTTTAGATTCAAGTAGGTACAGTGAGTAACAATATTGCATGGCCTTCTAATTATAACTATTATAGAAAACGGGATATTTATCATGTTTATTTATATTATTTATTTCTCGATATTTTGGCCGGTCTTGCAAGACCAGTCGTTGTGGAGATCCCTGGGGAGGCCTATGTCCAGCAGTGGATGTCTTGTTGGTGTAGATGGATTCACACAACAAATGAAATAACATTTTTTCATATTTGTTATCCGTAGTTGTCCCTGTACCTGAAAGAAAAATAATATCATGATAGCACAAAATCTCTAATGTTATAGGAAGAAAGATGAAGCAACAATATGGATTCTAATAAAGTTATCATTTACTTACGTAGTAATAATTGTGTTTTTCATTCATAGACAAAATTCCATAATTTTCATCCCCAGGAAATGTTTTATTTTACTTTATTGCAGTGAGGATGTCCTGATTTTTTCTGGCTAATGAAGGAAAACATTTTATTTCCAAGAATGCCTCTTCATTTTGCACAATACCTAAAAAAACCTAGAGTTAGTGACACATTGACTATTCGGCAACCAAAACAGTAATAATTACATTATACAGGTATTGTTCACTGCTTATATCTACCATTACGGAAGAAGTGAGAATTATTTTCTAAAAAGATCGGCACGAGAAAATTACAATGTACAATGAAGGAATGAAACTGTACCTACCTTACGAAACTTCACCATCATGAATTCCGCTTCAATTGAGTCTGAATTTTTCTGGATTTTCGCGGACCAGAACACCGATGATTTTTGTAACTTGATTTAGACGTTGCTACATATATTATTATACTCTTTGCGTTGCTATCATTTTCAATTTATACAAACAAATTGATGTCACAATAAACATGACCCTATGTGTCAGTGTCAACACTGTCAAATAAAAATGCACTAAACATGACGGCACTGCAAATCCTGCCAGGTCGGCCAGGCAACGTCGCCAACGTCATAGAGTGGCAACGCCGCACGCAACGTATTTGTACACGACATTTGTGACACACACATACGTAAAATTGATGAAAAAATTACGTTGATTTATGTATGATTTCTGTATGAAACAAAGTTTTTCTATTAATTTAGCGCAAACGAATATTCGAAAGTAGATAAATGAGCAAATATTTGTGTAGTAATAGTGTGTAGTGCCTTAATTAAAGCAGATTGAATTTTGTATGAAAATCGAACCACCTTAAAGCACTATATTTATACTGTTTTTATTAGTATTGAACGCTAACAAAATTTTGGAGGTAACTACTCGGAAAAAAAATCCCACCTTTTACCAGTGGTAACTACTGGGATTTTTTTCCCCGTAGTTACCAGTGGTCAAAGGTGGGAAAAAAATCCCAGTAGTTAACACTGGTAAGAACTTGGTGGTAAGTAGTGGGAATAACCCACTCAGACCTACACAAAAGTAGCTAGCCATACACGTACGGATTTGTCCATCGGATCTGTCTGAAAGATGTGTCCGGCGGACACATCCATCAATGTATGGCGAGAAATTGACACAGATTTGTCCGCCGGATGTCTGTCCGCTGTCCGTGCTCAAAAGCAACGGATCGGACACGGAGCAGACAGATCGGAGAGCGGACTGCGCGTGTGTGCGTAGTAACGGATGTGTCCACCGGATCGCACCTCACCTCAGTACTCTCAGTACAGTAGCGCTCTAACGCTACGGCACGGCAGTACGCACGCGCTCATTTAAAATGGTGTTTACTGACAACACAGTGTTTTGGACAAATTTATAGAGCTTTATAGTCTTTACCATATTTATGGTAGCTCAAGGACAAGAAATTGTACCTAAACAAGGAACTTAAACAACAAGCTTACGATCAATTAGTCGAAAAATGTAAATTCTTTGACCAATTGATCGTCAGTTTGTTTCCTTCTTCGAGACATATAAAAACCGCCACATATCACAGCCAGTTTTTGTTTAGACAGAAACATTGTTGCAGACAACCATTACTAGCTAAATCCGGATTACAACTGATGTCCGTCGCCGTGTGTGGCGTAGTCGCGGATCAGATCCGAGACGTGTCCGGTGGACAAATCCGTATGTGTATGGCTAGCTAGTGATCCAACAGCTACCTCCAGTATGTTGGCCAGCAGCTGATGCATGGTGTCGCGGTGCCGCAGCACGGTTTGCGCTCGGTCCGGGTCGGGCGCCACCTGCGGCTTGCTCTCCAGGAGGGGCTTGAGCTCGCTCAGGCCTATACAACGCAGTCCATTCACAACCGCCTTGTTGCATAGGTTCTTATCATTTGATAGTAGGATCTGAAAGTGTGATAAAATTTGTTATTATAAAAACTTTCCTGTGAAAAGAATAAAAATCCAAGATTATGGTTTGAAATGGGCTACTCGTATTTAAACTGCCACTGCTAGCACTTTCTGCTTATTCTGGATCATCAAAAGGCTTCCCATCCCTATCAATCATTTCCTAATAAGGAACCTATACCTAGTCGGCTCATAAGTTCTGTCACTGGCCTTTAAAATTTAAATTTGGAACTCCTAAAACAAAAACCGTTCTGCATTTGAATTTCGAATCTTTATTAAATATTTGAGTAGTATAATTTTGCAATTTTCTGTTTTCTTCAACATGGAGTGGACGCTTAAAGATAGCCGTACCGCAATAATTGCACTATATCGTTGTGGTCACTCGCCGACCAATTTTTTTAAGCTACTTGAAAATTTAAAATTCTCTCTAAGATTTGTGTATCGTACCATAGAAAGATACAGTGAGGTCTCTAGTTTAAATGACAAGAAAAGAAGCGGTCGTCCGCGTACAGCTAGGACTCCAGCGGTTGTACAAGCAATTAGGGCACGCATTGCCAGAAATCCCGCTAGGAAACAAAAAGTTATGGCCCTCCAGATGGGTTTGAGCAAAAACACGGTGAAAAGAGTGCTTAATCAAGACCTGAGACTTCGTGCTTATAAACGAAAAACTGGCCATCTTCTCAATGGTCGGCTTAAAGCTTTAAGGCTTAAAAGATCTAAAGCTTTATTGAAGAAGTACGCTAAAAATAAGCACCGTTGTATACTGTTTTCGGACGAGAAAATTTTTGACATAGAAGAAAACTGTAATAAACAAAATGATAGAGTGTACGCTCGCAATAGTAAAGAAGCGTCTAATAGCATTCCCCGTATTCAAAGAGGTCATCACCCTTCATCTGTGATGGTTTGGCTGGGAGTTTCTTATGCGGGCGTCACTAGTATGCATTTTTGTGAGAAAGGAGTAAAAACTAGTGCCAAAGTGTACCAAGACACGGTGTTGACTAATATTGTGAAACCACTATCCCATACGATGTTTCTAAACCAGCATTGGGTTTTCCAGCAGGACTCTGCTCCAGCCCATAAGGCAAAGTCTACACAAGCCTGGCTCGCCTCCAATAAAATCGATTTTATACGGCATGAAGATTGGCCCTCCTCTAGCCCAGATCTTAATCCTTTAGACTATAAAATATGGCAGTATTTAGAGGAAAAGGTGTGCTCAAAACCTCATGCAAATCTAGACTCGCTGAAAAAATCTCTTGCTACGGCAGTGGCCAATATCGACATGAAAGTGGTGCGTGAATCCATTGACGACTGGCCACGAAGACTTCAAGCCTGTGTAGATAATTATGGCGGTCATTTTGAATAAATGTTATACATTTAGATTCTCTAGTTTATAAGCTTTCAAACGCTGTACAAATTATACGGAATAAACTTAAACTTTTGATTTTATTTGATACTATGTATATGACAGAACTTATGAGCCGACTAGGTATATTTTTATTCTATCACTATGAATGTACTAACCACAGATTTACCCCTCCCAGCTTGTTGTAACGCACAATTCAGTATTTCATCGTCTGGAAGCTCACACGGATGTATATGTGAATTCGCATCTCTAAGAGACTGTCCTGAAATAGAAAACATTTTTCATGTAGGTACTCTTGTACAGTATTCAAATCAGTTTTATTTACTTTTTTATAGGTATTGTTATTGTAACTCGACACTCGACCCAATCTATTGATATGTGTTTTTTTTTTAAATATAAAACAAAACATAAAAATCATAGGTCAGACTAGGAAAGATTACCCTACCCATTCCTTAAATTCTATGTATTTCAATATAGCATACCTTTTATCCTATTATTTTCCGGCAGTGACTTGTAAAGGTAGTCCATAGCGGCCCTCGCGCGTTTGCAAATGGCGCCGTTACCGTTGTTGTTGTCTTTCAGTCTGTCCAGTTCATTGATTACCCGCCAGGGAACTAGGAGCGTTGGCTGCTCCTTGTAACCTGAGGGTGGAGACTAGATTGTAACATATACGTAAGTTGGTAATATGAGAGTCAGCCTTGATGAGCCTTATACTGCAGTAAGCTGTAGAGATAACTGACCCCCCTACATAGAAGGGGGGGGGGTCAGTTAACTCTGCAGCTTACTGTACCTACATGAATAATTCCGTTATATTGTTGTGAGCTGTTTGTTTAGAACTGGAACCTAAACTAGTAACCAAAGATCTATTGATTGAAATGAAATCATTTGAAATAATTACAATCTTCGGAACATAAAAACAAAAATATATATAATTCACGCATTCCTACAAAACTTTGCTTATATTTATAAAAAAAAACCGGCCAAGTGCGAGTCGAACTCGCGCACGAAGGGCAAAAACATCACGTTTATGTTTTTAGTATTTGTTGTTATAGCGGCAACAGAAATACATCATCTGTGAAAATTTCAACTGTCTAGCTATCACGGTTCATGAGATACAGCCTGGTGACAGACGGACAGACAGAGGAGTCTTAGTAATAGGGTCCCGTTTTACCCTTTGGGTACGGAACCCTAAAAACGGACAAGTGCGAGTCGGACCGCCCATATCCATACATTTTTTTCAGATTTTTCCTGTACCTACTTATTATGTACCTACTAGAGACCCGTTGCGGCGTCAACAGCCGCTAGAGTATGGTTCTAAAAGTTAGGTTGCCTGTCCACTAAAGCGGAGTGGTAAGCGGGAAAAAAATCCAGCAATAGAATTTCATTAAAATTTCAGAGCGGAGATTTTTCCTCGCTCATCGCTCCGCCACCTCGCTCCGCTCCTGTGGACAGGCAGCCTAAGACTTAACGCTTAATGAAATTAGGAAATGTGACGTCTTCAGATGAATCACTGGCTGTCACTATCTATTTGATGCCGACTATACCCACAGAATATGAAATCTTATATAATTATCCATATAATCCATATCCATATAATATTATAAATGCGGAAGTCTGTCTGTCTATCTGTCTGTGTGTTACCTCTTCACGCTTAAACCGCTAAACCGATTTAGTTGAAATTTAGTATACAGATAGTTTGAGTCCCGGGGAAGGACATAGGATACATTTTATCCCAGAAGTCACCCCTCATGGGGGTGGAAATTTGTATGGGGAATCGATAACCGCTCAACCGATTTAGATGAAACTTGGTATGGGGATGGTTTGAGCTGTGGGAAATGATATAAAATAACTTTTATCCCCGAAATCATCCCTTAAGGGTGTAAAAAATGGGGTGGAAATGTATAGTGTGGACCAATTTGGGGGTGAAAAAAGGATGGATTAAAAAGCAGATTTGTTTAAGAATTAAGATACCCAAATTACTAATTCCACGCAGACGAAGTCGCGGGCAAAAGCTAGTTTCTTATAAAATGGCGACACGTTTGTATAATTTTAGCGTATTATATTTCGGTCGCGTAGCACCTACCAGCATGTTTTGTGATCGTTAGTTTTGATGCAAAAAAGACATAATTATTGTCTATCTTTTCGCATCTTTCTAAACTAAAAATCATGATACGCGACCGCGATATGATACGGTAAATCAAGATTTCGTGGATAGGATGCCTTCTTGTCATTTGGCTCTCATGCCTAAAATTTCATAAGGCTAGAGTATAATTTATATTTAATTCTCTTTTTCCTATTATTCATGAGACTGAAGTTTACAAACATTTTACAAACATTCCGTGACATTCCGTGTCTGGGCTATACCGCGAAAATCGAAGTTCAAATTGCGGGCATCTTTCTCTGTCACTCTAATTACGCCTGCATTGGAGTAAAAGAGAAAGATCCCCGCAATTTGCGAATTTCGGTTTTCGCGGTAGACCCTCTGACCTAATAATAGACTTAGTATGTAAATACTAGGGCTCGCGGTCGAATCCGTGTTTCGTTTACACGTTTCGAATACCCGTTTCCGAATAATACGTAAACGGTTTTCTGGCCCGTTCCGCACGTTTAATTAAGAAACGTGTAGTTAAGACCTGTGTACACGGATAAACGGGTATTCGAAGAAACGTATCTTATTTATCCGTGGCTCCGGACACGTCCTTGACGATAGTAGCGAAGGAACGAACGCCAGCTACAAATGAATAGACAAAAGATTCATGACGAGTTTCTGTCATATTTAACCTTATTCCGTTGGTCATAGAGACGAAATTCAATAAACGGTTTAGAAACCCCTTTCTTGGGCAGGTAGTTTTTGCTTGCAATAGGTATTACGAGTATTCACGCTTCTTATCAATGTATAGTATTTTATATAGCACTTTAAATAGCTACTTTTTTTACGTTGCTGGTTAGCAATATAGGTAATAAAAAAACCTGCTAGTACCTATTTAAAAAAAAAAAAATTAGAACCATCGAGTTCAGTATGTAGATGTAGGCAGGAAGTCAAACTAATGTTCGAAATTGGCATTAAGTATTTATAAAAAAAAATCAATTTTAACTTGCTTCTTTATTTTTAGTTTAATTTAAGAACATGATATGAAATTGTATTTCTTGTTATACCTAGTCGGCTCATAAGTTCTGTCATATACATAGTATCAAATAAAATCAAAAGTTTAAGTTTATTCCGTATAATTTGTACAGCGTTTGAAAGCTTATAAACTAGAGAATCTAAATGTATAACATTTATTCAAAATGACCGCCATAATTATCTACACAGGCTTGAAGTCTTCGTGGCCAGTCGTCAATGGATTCACGCACCACTTTCATGTCGATATTGGCCACTGCCGTAGCAAGAGATTTTTTCAGCGAGTCTAGATTTGCATGAGGTTTTGAGCACACCTTTTCCTCTAAATACTGCCATATTTTATAGTCTAAAGGATTAAGATCTGGGCTAGAGGAGGGTCAATCTTCATGCCGTATAAAGTCGATTTTATTGGAGGCGAGCCAGGCTTGTGTAGACTTTGCCTTATGGGCTGGAGCAGAGTCCTGCTGGAAAACCCAATGCTGGTTTAGAAACATCGTATGGGATAGTGGTTTCACAATATTAGTCAACACCGTGTCTTGGTACACTTTGGCACTAGTTTTTACTCCTTTCTCACAAAAATGCATACTAGTGACGCCCGCATAAGAAACTCCCAGCCAAACCATCACAGATGAAGGGTGATGTGATGACCTCTTTGAATACGGGGAATGCTATTAGACGCTTCTTTACTATTGCGAGCGTACACTCTATCATTTTGTTTATTACAGTTTTCTTCTATGTCAAAAATTTTCTCGTCCGAAAACAGTATACAACGGTGCTTATTTTTAGCGTACTTCTTCAATAAAGCTTTAGATCTTTTAAGCCTTAAAGCTTTAAGCCGACCATTGAGAAGATGGCCAGTTTTTCGTTTATAAGCACGAAGTCTCAGGTCTTGATTAAGCACTCTTTTCGCCGTGTTTTGGCTCAAACCCATCTGGAGGGCCATAACTTTTTGTTTCCTAGCGGGATTTCTGGCAATGCGTGCCCTAATTGCTTGTACAACCGCTGGAGTCCTAGCTGTACGCGGACGACCGCTTCTTTTCTTGTCATTTAAACTGGAGACCTCACTGTATCTTTCTATGGTACGATACACAAATCTTAGAGAGAATTTTAAATTTTCAAGTAGCTTAAAAATTTTAGTCGGCGAGTGACCACAACGATATAGTGCAATTATTGCGGTACGGCTATCTTTAAGCGTCCACTCCATGTTGAAGAAAACAGAAAATTGCAAAATTATACTACTCAAATATTTAATAAAGATTCGAAATTCAAATGCAGAACGGTTTTTGTTTTAAGAGTTCCAAATTTAAATTTTAAAGGCCAGTGACAGAACTTATGAGCCGACTAGGTATAATGTAGGTACACCTTATAAAACAAATTCCCCCGCCGCGTCCGTATGTCTGTCTGTATGTTCGCGATAACCAGACCTCACCTATGAATGAAGTTTTTCTTTGGGAATGTTTATGTGTATATTTTGTTAAGGTTTTGTTTAAATTGGTAGAAATATGACGATGTTTGCTAATGAAGTTAGAAAAAATCACGCTGGCTTAATCGAAAACGCTGCCCAATATATTTGATCTCAATGTATGGTGGACTTGTCTCTCTTTCATTGGTCTACAAAAAAGTTAAATGTTTGTTGTTATGGCGGCAACAGAAATACATCTGTAAAAATTTCAACTGTGTAGCTATCACGGTTCATGAGATACAGCCTAGTGAGTGGTGACAGACAAATGGACAGTGAACTCTTAGTATTATTAGGCTTCCGAAGTGAATACTTGTTACAGAATGTATTTTATTATGCTTGACTCTCCATGCGAAGCCGGGGCGGGTCGCTAGTTATTAATAAACACTTTAAATCAACTTGATAAAATTGCACCTTTAGGTACCTCTTACCACAGTAAAACGCTTTTTAGTGCGGTGTAGCTACAAAACAATGGAAAACATTTTCTTGTGCAGATGTTTTGACCTTATTACAACGACATAAAGCTTATAATTGGCGGTGATACTTGTGATAATAGTTTGGGAACCTACATGTTTTCGACGATGACAAACAAAAGGATATTGGAATACAATGGATGGATGGACCACCGGTCGGCAACGTGCGCATTTAAGTTTATTACCTGAACGCTAGTAAGAAAGTGACCAAAGTGAATTATGAATGATTACCAATTTAAAGATCTATCTTAATGTAATTAGCAATATTATCGCAAGTTATCCAAGGTAGTATGGGTTTTTATGGTTCTTGGGTAAAATTCTGTTTTTCATTTGAGCATGATTACTCGAAAATCCCGCTTTTGTGTACCTACTAATAACTTTTTTGCGCCGTTGGCAGGTTTGTTATTTTCGCAAAGCAGTAATAGATCCGAGATAAAAATAACCACGAAATAATTAAACTGTTATTTTGAATTAATATTGTATTCTGTCTGCACACCTATTATTAACGAAAATAATATAATTTATTATATAATTATAAAAAAAAACTATGATCGATATCAAATTTATGTAAATAGCTTAGAAGCAATCGGTTTTATTAAATGATATAAATAGTTTAAAATTAAAACTATGTATACCTACTATTAAACATAGGAAGATGGCTCAGTACCTATGTTTTATCAATACGGTTAAAAACAATTTTAAAAAAAGTAATTGTGCGGTTTTATGAAACCACGATGCAAGTGAAACTTTTTTCGGATTGTAGGCATTTAACTAAAAAAAATCGGAAATTAATTCGATTTACGGTATTAAAATCGCGGTTTTAATCTTAACTTAATAAATTGGGGCAATAGAATAAAAGCTTCACTTTAAAAATCGTACGACAAACGAATTCATCTGAAGTCAGCATAATAATAGTGGACCTTGTTACCATTGTACATTGGCTCAAACTGGTTCGGAGTATTTGGACCCGTTCGGAACGGTCTTAAGTACCCGTGTAAACGGAGATACATGTCTGAGATACGTTTCTTGGGAACGTTCCTTCGAAACGTTTTCGAATCCCGGCGGTTCCGTGTAAACCGGGTTCTTAGTACCGCCGGGCTTAAGAACACGGGTATACGTTTCGGCGTGTAACACGGATACCGGGAGCCCTAATAAATACACGTAGTTATAGACATGAAACCGAGCGACCAGGGGTAAGAGAAAGATATATTCATGTATTGACAGTTTCATGTATGGCAGCATAATCCTTTTTAGGGTTCCGTACCCAAAGGGTAATAACGGGACCCTATTACTAAGACTCCGCTGTCCGTCTGTCTGTCACCAGGCTGTATCTCACGAACCGTGAGCTAGACAGTTGAATTTTCACAGATGATGTATTTATGTTGCCGCTATAACAACAAATACTAAAAAGTACGGAACCCTCGGTGGGCGAGTCCGACTCGCACTTGGCCGGTTTTTCTCTTTCACTCTTATAAATTTCGGTATTTCGCCATCGCCTCCATTTCATTCGGCATTTTTTCATGGTCGGGTTCATAGCAAACCCGACCATGAAAAAATGCCCGGTCGGTGATAACGATAAAGCATGGCACTATTTTCTCTTTCCTCTTATAGGAATCGCAATAAGACTATCTTTCTCTATCAAAGAGTGTCAGGCCCTTGAACCTAATTTAGTTTTTTTTTAATTTACTTTTTTGAAAGTATATATGTACAACGACTGGACGGCGACCTTGGTACCGTCAAAATATCTCTTTCTCGCTCTCGGCGTACGGCAGCCCACCTTAAGCGCCTAACACATTACCGCACCGCACTGGTCATTGTGCGATGCAACTATAAGTAAGAGATATTTCTCGCTCTTATGGGTGCGTCACACAATGACCTTGGTGCGGTGCGGTAACGTGTTAGCCGCTTTATAGCCGTATTTAACAGACTATCTTAAAAGTCGTTAGAGACTACCACACCTCACCGCGACCTTGGTGCGGTGCGGCGCACGTATCGATAGTGCGCAAGGTGGTCACCGTACGTACGTTAAGGACGCAGCTATAAGTTAGAGCGAGAAAGAAATATTATAGCCGTATTTAACAGACTATCGTAAAAGCCGTTAGAGACTACCACACCTCACCGCAGCCTTGGTGCGGTGCGGCGCACGTATCGATAGTGTGCAAGGTTGACACTGTACATACGTTAAGGACGCAGCTATAAGTTAGATCGAGAAAGAGATATTTTGACCGCACCAATACGGCTTTTCGAGATATTCTCTTTCTCGCTCTCACTTATGGGTGTGGCGCACCAAGATCGCGGTGCGGTGCGGTAGTCTGTTACGGATTTTACACACGATCGCACATACGCCGCACTGCACCAAGGGCGCGGACCGATGCGGAAAATGGGGTTGGCCGGTCGAAATAATTAACGAGGGCGCCAGCATCGCTTGCCCTGTCAATCCCTAGAATTGTGTCAAATTTTTGTTTTTTTAATGCCCTGGATGCCAGCCCTTTAAGCCAAATCTTATAGAAAAAGGGGCAAGCTATGATGGCGCCATCTCTGCAAACCTTTGACAGTTGCCAACCCCATTGGCTGACCGTTTACCTTAAAGATCCGACATCATTTAACATCCTCATAAGAACAAACCTCGCCGTACGTGCTTTTTGAAGTAAATATAGATGCTTTTCCCCACCGATTTGTATGGTTTATGGTGGCCTGGTGGGCTACAAATTACGTCCCTCACGGGCGCACGCGGTACGCTACTTCTATAGGATCCTACCTACGTGCTAAAGCAACAATAAAATAAACATGTGTCATTTTGATGAGTATGATGTGGATGACACATGTCTGACATGTTGTCAAACATAATAATAAAATTTTTCTACTCGTCGAGTATAATCTGTGTATTACGACTTCATATGCAACACTACAACCTTACTCTTTTCAACGTTGGATAGTCTATGGCACTTCCGACTTAAGCATAAGAATTTTATCGATACGGTTTAGTCAAGTATAAAAATTTTGAAAATAGAACTTCATACATTTCAGTAAAATATTTCTTGTTTAAGGAGACTCGATTCAATGCAAATTAGCCTACTTAAACACGCTGCTGCGTCGCATCTGCTTTGTGATTGGTTGGCTAACAATTGCTTCATAAGTCATAAACGCGCATGTGACACCCTTCGTATAGCAACATCCATATCCTACGAAAACCGCTTAGCGTTGCTTGCTAGTCTCCATAGGCTACGGTGGCCAAAATCGAGAAAAAAACTGTCTTAAAATTGAATTTAGCGCGGAGTAGGTACCAGGGCCTCATGAGTTACGAGGAGGTGTCGTTGACCAACCCGCCGGGGGCGCAGGGCCCGGCGGCCGGTCGCGTACGAGTATGAAGGTATCGCGGGCTGCGGCAGCTCGCGTATCTTAGCTGTATACTTTTGGTTTGTTTACCTAAGTATATGATTCTACTAGTTTAAGTATTATTTTTTTGTCTCGTAGAAAAAGTATTGTATACAATAGTGATATAATCAAGCTTTTCAATCTCGTACCTTAACCTAAGCAACTCAGCAAGCTTCGTTGCTTAAACACGGTACTCGACTGAAAAGCTCTCTATTATATCACGATTGTATAAAATACTATTTATGGTGTTTTAATATAATTTTTAGTGTGGTGTATGCATGTTACAATCTCAAAACAAATATTTGAATGGATTGGATACCTTACATACATTATTTGCTAACCCACTCGTAGATTACAGCCAACTACAAGATGATCTAAATGCAATAGCAAGCTGGTCAAAAGAATGGTTAATAAATCTGAATACTGCCAAATGTACAATACTTCACATAGGAAATCGGAACCCCCGCCTGACTTACAACTTGGAAGGCGCTCCACTAATGGCTGTAAAAACACAAACTAGGTGTTAAGATGTGTTAAGATCTCGGAAGATCTAAAGTGGGAAGAGCACATATCTACAATGGTTAAGAAAGCCAGAAGCATGATTTACCTCATTAGGAAAGCTTTCAAGACCTTAACACCGGATATGATGCTAAAAATATACAAGACATACGTCAGACCCATACTGGAGTATGCGTTTCAAGTCTGGAGTCTTTACTTTGCCAAGGACATTGAGATGCTGGAGAAGGTCCAACGGAGTTTCACGAAACTGCCATGGCAACTTAAAAACAAGCCATATGAGGAGAGACTAAAGTAACTGAAACTCACTACCCTAAAGCACCGCAGAGAACGCGGAGACCTAATAGAGAGTTACAAAATACTATCTGGGCACTATGACCTCAAGGATTTTCAAGAGATGTTCAAGCGCAACAACAGCAATCGTCTGAGAGGTCATCACTTAAAGCTGGAAAGGCATAGGTCTCACAGTAACCCTTACAAACACTTTCTGAGCAACCGAGTAGTAAGGGCTTGGAACAAACTCCCGGAAGACGTAGTTTCAGCACAAAATGTGAACCAGTTTAAAAATAAATTAGACAAGCATAACACTACATCTAATACTCGTTCATGATAACTATATATCTTTATGATTACTGGATACAGGCCATATCAGTTGCCATGACTGCCTGCCTGCTTATTAAATAATAATAATAATTAATTTACTAACTGTATGAATTAAAGGGGGACGGGTAGTCTATGTCGCGGCGAGATACTCTCCCGCCAATCATGTGCTAGCCGCTGATATAAATATTATGGTGATGTTGTAAACTGTAAATAGCTCTTAAGACTTTTACCTTACCTTTTATGTGTGAATTGAGAACATTCTTAATAACATCTAATTCATGGATAAAAATATTTGTGTCAACAACTAGCACAACATCTTCTGTCTCATTCCCTGTACTTTGATTTGGTCCTTTTGGAGGAGGCTCATATTGGATAACTGGTGTGGGGGGTGGGCTCTTGATCTGTAAGTTATAAAAACAATATTAATGTGTCTGTTCTATAGAAAACAATGACATACACACAGTAGTTTTTTTTTGCGCGACTTTCAGGTTGGCCCTATAGTAAAAGATGTTCAGTATGACCTATCACTCTGTATCTTAAAGCCACGCCGATCGTGCGCGGTGCGTCATCGTCATCATGGACCTTGTCAGAATGCATGAAAGTTGAAATTTAAGCAGCCCTTACACACATTAAGTGCCAGTTGCACCATTCGCACTTGACAGACTGGTCAACGTCACCCGGCACGCCATGGCGGTTTACTATGCAACTTTCCATACAATAAAATTTTGCGAACTCTAACAATGACAAACAGTTTGGCGCAACCAACCCTATGTATGCTTGCTCAAATAATATTTGCAGTAAAACTAAAACCTAAAAATCATACTAACCTCTTTACAATCAACCTCCATGGCTTCTTCAGGGAATACAATATCATCCAAACAATCTTCCATTTCATTAATAGCTTCATTACTTAAATCATTTCTAAGAGTCTCCATCCGTTCCTTTGCACTAGCAAATGTCTTCACAGGCACCACAGGTTCATCTTTCATTTTGTAACTTAGTTTTGACTTAATAGCTGACATCAACTTGCTAGCTTCAGAAAACTGTGGAGGCGTTGCTGGATGCTTCATGAATGGGTAATCTGCTGTCTGATTACAGATACCCTGTTCAATATCCGCAAAAGTATCCTTTTGTACAGACTTATTATTATACTCCTCAGGTAATTGAGCCTTCATGGATGATAATATTTTGTTAGCCGCTAGAAACTGTGAGGGTGACGGAATGGACTGTAGACTATCACTGCCAGGTGAATGAGTGGTTGGACATTTTGCTTCACTGATTGGACTTTTTAATTCTGAAACTTTATGATGCGTTTCAGTCTGTGGTATTACTTTAGGAGTTATTCTTGGAGCTTTGGGTTTAGGGGTAGTGTCTGAACTTTCATGCAGAGCTTCTGATGCTAGTTGGGCCCTTAATTTTGCGAGTC
Organism: Cydia strobilella; assembly: GCF_947568885.1. NCBI lineage: Eukaryota > Metazoa > Arthropoda > Insecta > Lepidoptera > Tortricidae > Cydia > Cydia strobilella. The sequence continues at coordinate 17,545,061 of NC_086041.1, read as the reverse complement.
TTGAATTGGCCGAGGATTTTCCAGAAGAGTTGCTTGATCTGCTCGGAACTGGTTTTTCAGGTGTCTTTTTTATGCTGGAATTGAGTTTTTGAGGTGTGTGCACAGGTGTTGCTAAAAACCAACGATCACATAAGTTGTCAAAATAAAGGCTACTACTGTAATGGATGGAAATGCAAAGTTGCTTAATTCTGCCTACCCACAGGCTTCCAGTACTTAAAACCTACAGATGGATAAATTTAGAGGCACGCAAAAAAAATGTTTAATTACTAATTTTAAAATGACTTTAGGTGCTGTAATCCAGTAACCTTTTCGTTTGTCCATGAGTTTACCATTTTTGCTTATAACAATATTGAATCATTGAACAATGCTAAATTTTGCTAATTAGACGAACTTCTAACACACCATATACACCTTTGCTGCGTATTATTTAGCCTGACATCAAATTCTTATAAGTATTTCACAACATCAAAAACAAACCTTGCTTCTGCTTTTTCTTTGGGGTCTCTGCATTACTATCACTTTTCCTCTTCAAGTATTTTCTAGTGGATTCTTCTTTTTGATTTTTTTCCTGTTTTTCCTTCTGCTTTTTACTTTTTTTCTTACTTTTATCATGTTCATCTTCAGCCTTGAAAAAAGGTATATATTGATCAATTTTGCTTATATACCTAGATCTAAATAACAGTTTAAGGAAGGTTGAAGTGTGTCTCACATTTGTATACAAACAAGCAATGCTAATATATATATAAACTTTTGTATTGTAAACAAGAATTATCTTAAAAATTGCGAAACATACCTGTGGTTGACTCCAAGAAGATCTGCCTGTTTTCTTATGAAAGTAATACTTCCTTCCTGGTATTGATTTTGACTTACATAATACCCAACCATCGGGTAACTTTCCTCCATCCTTTTTGTCTGAATTCATAGCGAATTACATTAAATTTACTAATTTACATTCGTGAAAAATTGAGAAATTCTATTTCTAATTTACGTTTTGTTGTCTATGATGCTTTATGTTTTGATTCCTAGCGATGAAGATGAAGCGTTTTGATACATTATAAAGCAAAGTATACACTTTACGCAGCATACCAAATGCTTGTATTGTAGCTAGAAATGGCTGCGTTCATAGATCGAATCCTTATATGTCAACCTGACATGACCAGAAAACAGCTGATTAACCTAAAACGTTTGTGAAAAAATGGAATTCAATAGAAATGCACAATGTTATTTGAAATGTTATATCATGTGAGCCATACTGAAGTAATAAAGGATTCCCTTATATTCAGGTCCCAGTAGGCTGCTGAAATCTAAAGATGGAGAAAATTGTTAAGTTTAGCACTACCATTCGGAACAATTGGAAAAAATCTGGCGTAGGGGCTTGCGCATTGGCTTATGGAGCCTCGGTAACAAAGGAAAAATACGAGTAAGATTTATCTGTTCGATTCTCTAAGTCTGGTTGAATACTGAATACATTGGGTGTTTTGTAATAATTACTCAAATTTGTATATTTCTTGCAGTATCAATATTCTTATGAGAGCTGCTTGCAAGGAAGCGGCTCTATATGGAGATGCATTAATATCAATGGAGCGTAATCCTACTGTTGTAACTGTGATCCTCAATCCCGTTGCCAATAAGAGATCAGCTAAAAAGGACTTTGAGAAATATTGTGAACCACTACTGCACCTCGCCGGTTTGCAAGTTGATGTTGTGCAAACAGCTTCAGAGGGGAATGCAAAGGAAATCGTGGAGACCTTGAAAGGTACAGAGGCAATCATTGTAGCAGGTGGTGACGGGACTTTATCAGAGACGGTTACAGGTAATTAAGAATAGTATTCACAACATACTAAGGCAGTTTTCACACAGGCACCACAAACAGATGGGGTTATATTTGAAGGAATTGTTTGTCTCTGGTTGAAATTAATAATTCATTATGTTTACATTTTATTATTTAGTTTTTTTATTTTAGGTCTTCTCCGCAGAAATGATGAAGCAAATCGTTTTCCACTTGGAGTCCTTCCTCTTGGCCGCACAAACAAGCTCGGAAACAGCTTGTTTCCTGGTGGATCAGACAATGTGGAAAAAGTCAAACAACTTATTGATGCTTCAATGGCTGTAATTAAAGGCAACACTGAATGGAAAGATGCTCTCAAAATAGAACAGATCACAGATGGCGAGGAAGCCCCAAGACCAATCTTTGCCATGAGTTCTATAGAATGGGGCGCTTTTAGAGACACAATGGCCAAGAAAGATAAATACTGGTTCACTGCAGGTTTAAGAGAATATGCCACATTTATTTTTAATGGTTATAAGGACTCTATCACTTGGAATTGCAGTGGCACACTGAACTACACGCCCCCTTGTGCTGGATGTGCTAATTGTGTGCAAAAAAAGCCTGAACCTAAACGAAAATGGTCATTCTTCATACCCAGCACGCAAGCTGCAACTGTAGACCCAAAAGAGATTAATCCAGAATGCTTAAAATCAGAGGAGTTGTGTTTTAAGACAGCAGAGTTTAAAATAGAAACGGCTGCAGAGAAGCAAGAGAAACCCTCTTTAAAAATAATATTAGGGAAGAGCAGCTATTCATATGCAGAATTTGTTAGTGAAGGTTGGGACAGACTGAAAAACAAGCCAGAGGATAAAGAAGTTATTTCTGCTCGAACAGTGGAACTTTTGCCTCAGGACCCAGGCAAAGAAGTCACCATAGAGATTGACAAGGAAGAATTTGAGTTAAAACCAGTTAAAGTTACAATACTGCCGAAAGTTGTTAAATTATTTTGCCTACAATAAATGGTCAAATAAAACTAGGTTTCTGCATGTTTAATTTATGAGATATGGAGAGCTTCTAATATGCCATCCAGTTAAAATGGAAGAAACTATTTGTTAGCATGATTTGCGTTGCGTTTAGGGAATTACCGGCCAAACTTCATAACCGGTTTCGGTTATGGTTATGCCCGAAAAATAACCGATAATCGGTTGCGGTTATTTTCGACATAAAATTATAAATTTACAATCAAGTAATTAAAAAAATACGAAAATAACGGTAACAGTATCAGGGTTCATCCATTAATTACATTACATCACACGAATTTCGAAGTTTTTTGACCCCTCCCCCCCATCCTTAACACACTTGGTCACATTCGGCAACCCCCCCCCCTCCCCCCCCCTGGTGTGACGTCACATTTTTTCAATGAAATCGGCAAATCGAATTAAGTATTATTAATATTATATCAAAATATTTTTGATTAAAAAAATATTAGCAATTTTATAACCCAAAACTGATTAGGAAAGAAAATTAAACGATTATTGTTCCAAATTTTTTTATTTAACTGTACAGCGAATAAAATAAGTTAAAGTGGCGTCACTCCCCCATCCCCCTTGTCACATTTTCTTGACCCCCCCCCCACCCCCTCCCCCCAAACCTGTGATGTAATTAATGGATGACCCCTTAAGGGAATGTGAGTACACTTCTTCGTTTTTTAATAAAACACACAAAATACAGTAAAAGTGAAAATATGACCTTGGACGGTGATATAATATTCAATCAAAATATTTCATAAATAAGGGAAATAAATTTGATATATTTTCGTTATTAAAGTATACGAATGACAAAAATTACAGTCAGCTAAAAAGGCAGGATTTTGCAGTCATTAGAAGATCAATTCATAGAATTAAGTCATAAATAAATAACAGAAAATAACCGTAACCGGTTATTTGAGATTCCAATAATCGGTTATGAAATTTTGTCATAATAATCGGTTATAACCGATTATTACGGTTACGGCTAATACGGCTATAACCGATTTGCATTCCCTATTTGCGTTCTCGCGCGCGACTCCATACTTGAACTCGCGCTAGATGTATGGAGTCGCTAGCCGGTCAGCCCATATAACCATTCCGGTCGCAGAATCATCAAAGTAGTAACTAAATGTCAGATGTGTCGAAACGGTGTCGTAACCGTTACTACACTTTGCGACTGTGTTCAGTTTTGGTAACTTAGTGTGGTCGCCGTGTGCACACAATGTGAGCAGAATTGTTTCAGTAACTAAGTGTCGTCGCCGTGTGTACACTTTTCGGTAACAAGGTGTCGACACATTGTGTACACTTTGCGTTCAGTTTGTGACCAAATCTCTACACAATGTGTCGTAACGGTTACTGAAATGTTTCGAAACATTGTGACCGCAAATGACAATATAAAATACCTCTTGAAAACGAAGGTTTGTCAAACTGTCCATTAATAGCAGTGTTGCCAGATCGTCCCAAATAGGACGAATTTCCGTCCTTTTTAATGCCACACCGTCCCTTCCGAACTACCGTCCCTTTTGGGCATCGAGCGTCCAATATAAAAGATTTAATGCCATGTTGTCAATGATTGACGTTATGAAGTTCGGGTCTCTACCTTCTCTTAGCGCCTATCCTTTTGAAGGTATGCTTTACAGTATTAAAAACCTGTTACGAAAAGGGGACCAACCATTGGCGCAAGTAGCGAATCGCATACAAGAACTGTCGAAATTGAATATAGACTACTTGGAACAAATCAGATCCCGCCCTCAAAAACGAAATTTTACTGGAAACTGGTGAAAAAGTTTTTAAGACAGTCAGAATTAGTAACAAATACTCGATATCTAAAAACAATAAGTTAATTTTTAACAAGCAGAAACGTCTGCGATCGATGCTATTAAGCTAAGAATAAATTTAAAAGTGGAAAATTTACTGCCTTGGGTGAGACTTGAACTCACGGCCTCTGGATAGATACTCCAGCGCTCTGCCGAGGCATCCAGAGGCCGTGAGTTCAAGTCTCACCCAAGGCAGTAATTTTTCCACTTTTAAATTTATTCTAAGCTTAAAAACAATAAGGACAAGTGGTTTCTAACTACTGACAAAAATTTAACAGAAATGCAATACGCTACTTGTGTAGAAGGAAAAATAAAAGTCTTCGGCGGGAATATAAAAAACAAATATATTTTTTTTGAGTTGCCATTTAAATCATCAAACATAAACATATATGCCACAGCGCTCATTTATGAAAATGAAGAATTGAGAGAATATAATTTAGACGACATTAAATGCAAAGTTTTTGCTATGGATTGCAATACCGAAATGGTATTCTTTCCAATATTATCAACGCTTCGATAAATAAACCTTAATTATTAACATTCTCTAAGCATACTTTTTTTAACCCTTATCTTGGCAAGGCTCAAAATATTTTAAAGTTTAATATTTGTTCAGTGGTTGACCATACTAAACTATTATAAAATAACAAGAAAAAAAACCAGGGTTTTCCACTTTACGCGTTTTCGCCCGGGAGGCTATTGGTTATTAAAATCGGTTCGTGGCTCGCAGTCTATTTATTATATCACAACCATACGTTTGTACTTATTTAATACTTATTTAAAACTTAAACTACTAAAACAAATTGCTGAGATCATTATACAGGATAATTAAAAAAAAATTAACGACTTAATTATATTAGGTATTCTAGTGAGATCCTCATAAATAAAGAAAACATATTTAAAAAAATGCAAGAAATGTCACGGAACGCTCACTTTTTGTATGTACTTTATATGTAACAATGTGTGAAAAATAAAAACTTTTATAAAAAAAAACTTCCGGACACAATTTAAGAATCACCAATATAATACAATGTTTTGTATGAAAAAAAAAAGCTTTAAATTATCTAAAATGATTTCAAGAACAATATACTAGAAATTGATTTCGTCTAACTTACACTACTTCAGTCATAATAATAAAAATTTAGTCTGTAAAAGGTAGAGTACAGGATATGTGTAATACAAAATTACTATTTTTAGCAGTCCAAACTTTACGAAGTTTACAAATAAATATGAGCAACAAAATCAGTGCTTTACGCGCGCTAAACGTCCATCTGAAAAAAAAACATTACTAATTTAGAGTCTGTTTTCAAAAAATTGATCTGCAAAACTGCAAGATGAGAAGACGTGCTAATAGAAACCAGTACTTGTTATTTCTATTAAGTACGTATCAAAAGGTGTACAATTTCTGCGACGTAATCTAACAATTTTACATTTTTGCGACTAAAATCGATAACAGGCTCTTACTAAAACGACTTGCTGAGATCATTATAAATAATAATTAAAAATTGACGACTTAATTATATTAGGTATTCCACTTTACGATTTTTCGCCCGGGGAGGCTATTGGTCATTAAAATCGGTTCGTGGCTCGCAGTCTATATATTATATCACAACCATCCGTCTGTACTTATTTAATACTTATTTAAAACTTAAACTACTAAAACGAATTGCTGAGATCATTATACAGGATAATTAAAAATTAACGACTTAATTATATTAGGTATTCTAGTGAGATCCTCATAGATAAAGAATACATATTTAGAAAATGCAAGAAATGTCACGGAACGCTCACTTTTTGTATGTACTTTATATGTAACAATATCTGAAAAATAAACTTTTATGCCAAAAAAACTTCTGGACACAATTCAAGAATCACCAATATAGTACCATGTTTTGTATGAAAAAAAAAAAAGACCGTAATTACCTTTTGTATTGTTTTAGAGCTCCCGATATCCCCGATATGATATAATGAGGGTAGACAGAGCGCAGTCTACACAACTTTGACACCCACCCGCTATCTTCAGTCACCCGTGAATAAGATGCATGTAATTGCGTCGAAATATCGGGAGCTCAAAAACAATACAAAGGGTAATCACGGTCTATATAGGTAGTGAAACTAGCCGTGAATCATTCAAAACTCTTATAAAAACTTTTATGACAAAAACAAAAAATCTGGACACAATTTAAGAATCACCCGATTGCGTCGAGGAATCATTTGTATTTTTGTTTGTTTTATTTCCTTCTTGCTTCTTTTCTTTGTCATTTGTATTCTGTAGCAATTGGTTAGATCTGAAAATAAAGATAACTTGCGGTCACGTTGGGCAAAAAACTATGTTTAGTTTGTTTTTCTCAGGGCAAAAGGAACAGTATTAATATGCAAAATAGTAAGGCACAGAAATACCAAAACAAAAAGTCACAAATTTTTACGCAAATAAATCGTACTTTTTTGGTCTGTCACTATTATTTCTACGCCATTATAGCATATTTTTGAACCGCTCATACGAAAAGTACGTAAAATCGTACTAAAATGTGCGGTTTAGCCAAAAAGTACGATTTTAGTACGGTTTTGGGCGGGGTACGTTTTAAGTACATATGCTATTCAAAAAGTACGTAAATAAAAGGTACGATCTGGCAACACTGATCTGAAAACAAATGAGTACAAGGAGCCATTTTGCAAATCCAGTAACTTTGTTACTACTTTTGACATATGTCTACACAGTGTCTACACAGAGTCGTAACATTGCGACTACTTTGTGACTGGAATTTTTCTCAGCCTTAAACCATATTTTTACATCATAATTACCAAGTTTAGTAGTATGTAAAGCGTTATTTTTATTATTTAGGTATAGTATATGCATCGGAGCACTTAAATTGCATCAAATAATGTAGTTATGAACACATGCACTGAGAAGTAAATAATTTCATTTCTGGCTAAACTAAAATAATGAGGTGGCGCGTTGATAAAATTACACCTAGTTAATCAAATCACTCGAGCAGTTTAATTTCCCATAGTATTTAAAACCATAATGTAATATAAATGCAAACAATAAATACTTACGTCTTGTAAATCCTTCTTATCGATGGCGTTTGTCACTTGTTTATTTTTATTTAAGTATATTTCCATCTGACAGTTCCCATTTGAAACGAACAAAATGAACGAATGATTTTGGGATAACTAGTCGCAAACTGGTAACAATGTGTGCACACGGCGACGACACTTTGTGACTGAAATGTGTCTGTGTCGAGCCTTCCCCATTTTGGTAACGACGACGTAACGGCGACCACACTGCGACCGTTTTGTGACCGGAAAAGACGGTGTCGACGCAAGATGTGTCTACACCGTGTCGTAACGGCGACCGAAAATGGTTGTTAGGGAGATAGTCACTTTGGACAACAGATACTAGAACATGTTCATATTCTTACGTCTAACTCGTCCTCTATCAGTATAAGAATATTAATCAATAATCAGAATAGGAAATAAAGTAAAACGATATTTAGAACACAAAACAATATATTTTTTACCTTAAAAAACGAACAATTGTTTGACATTATGCCCACGGCCAAGCTGCAGTTAGTTTTACCTGTTATCTATTTAATAGCCGTCATATTAGGTAGTGGCTGGTAGTGGGAATCGACCTCGAGATCTAATAGCTCTATGGACGCTTTCTCACTGGTAGCCTTTCATTTTTTTGCATACCGCAAAAACTAATATATGTATGGAAAACTTCACAACAGTGTCACAGTAGGTACTTTCATATAAATTAGTTGCCATCACAGGAAATTTTGCCTCGCATACTCCCACACAAATATGGCTGCCGTGACATGCACGTTAAGAGACCTCACGAAGCCCTGTTGCGGTATTTCCACACAGAAATCCATCATCGGTAGTAAATCGCATGGAATGCCCTCTTTTTCGTGTCTAAAAAAAAATAGGAAATCAACTAATCTAAGGTTTGAAGAGCTCAAGTAACGACTCAAATCGGTCACCCATCCATTGATCGGCCCCAACCGACGCTGCTATTCATAATCTGAATTCATAATAATCATAACGCACGTTATGAATTCAGACTATGAAGTCAGACTGTTAATTCAGATTCGGATTCAGACTGTGTAAGGCCGGCCTCAACGTACATCAAACAGTATGGCAATGTAGGTCTTCTAAACGAAACAAAAAAAAACCAGGTCGTGCGTATTCAAAGTTATCAATCTATCATCATCTCATAATTTTTTGTCCCCCGCCACACATTCCGATATCATAGCAATCGACTCCGGTACGTACTTATGATCTGATTTATTTCAACGTAAAAATGAGACTAAATAAAATACATACCCTAAGAGGAGTAAGGTTTTCCTAGGAAACTTGAACGATTGTAACTGACAACTGGAGGAAGTCTGTTCAGCTGCTACTACGGAGTATCCCTCGGACTTCTTCCGAATGAGGTACTCCTTGAGGGGGGCACCAGGCCGCACTTCCTCGATGTCGACCCATCGCTCTGCCGACACACTGGAAAACGTTGGAACTTTAGCTTTTAAAACACCTATTTTTTAGACAAATTTAACAACCAAAAACATTTCATGTAAAATGTTGCCAAGACGAAACCGTAAGGCTCGCACTGTCAAAAAATATCAGATCCCTTGTAGAGCCAAGCTTCTAACTCTACAAGCCCTATCTTCACAAACTCTACACCTTCTTAGTTAAAATATGTGTCATCTTCAATAAAAAGGTACCACATTGTCGCTTATGGATTCCGAGATATCAATGATTTTGCAAATCAAGTCGAAATTGTCGAAATTTTGTTTAGTTCAGAAACAATCTCTAGACACTTAAAATAATCATGTGTATTGTACAAAAGTCGCAAATTCCATCGGTAACTTGGAAAAAACACGCTGTACCTCATTGTCAGTCGTCCTTGCCATCGACAATCAAGTAGCCTAGTCGTTAAACTTTTTCTTTAGAAGACGCGATATAAATAAATGTGAGGTTCAGATTCAGACTGCACGAGCATTACAACAACACCTATAGGTATATCTTACCTCAGTCCCTGAAACTGTTTATCCTGCAAATGTCGCAAACTATCCACGACGTAGGTCTTCACGCCGAATACTTCGCTGGTGCGCGCCATGCCTCCCAAATTCGGTAATTTGTCGATAAGAGATGCCACCACAATCAAGTCACTAGGGCTTTCTCTCTGAAATTGCAGATTTTTTATATAGCGGCTTAAATTTTAGTGGGACTTCTGTAATTATAATAATTACGGTCATTAAAGGTATTCTAAGAGCAACAAGATTAATTCTACTTACAAACAATTTGCTTTTAGCTTTTAGGTAATCACTAAGGAAGAGCGGTGTTCCTTAACACAGGTATTTTATTTACTTAATAAAAACTTTTATAAAAAAAAGATAAACCGACTTCAAAAAGGATGAAATAAAATATTATCCTTTTTAGGGTTCCGTGTTTAAGTATATGCGTTACCAACTGATATGTTTGAAGTCAGTGCCAAGCCAAATTTTAAACCATATATTCATAGTGATTTTGATGCAATTCGATAAGGATGCGGCTATATAAGTATGTACGTTGGATTACGTAACGCAGCGTACTACGTAGGCGAACAACACGCGAATGCGAAACGGTGCGGCACGGCGCCTTAATTAATCCTTTGATACCTATAGGTTTATAGAAGTGTCCTACGTGGGCGATCTCGTTGCGAACGCGAACGCCTTGGGCCGGCCGCGCCGTGCCGCGTCGCTTCGCTTCGCGTTCGCGAGTGTTCGCCTATGTAAGACGCAGCGTTACACGACGACAATAAACGAACTTTCTGTAGGTATTTAAGAACACACCTCAGAACAGAACACACCGCCGCCAAGATGGCCGCCAAAAATGAAGAGAAAAGGCCAGCAACGTAAACGCTGGCCCAAACAGACCGGGCTGTAGTCACAGCCCGCGACAGAAGCCGCCAAAATGGGCCTAGCCCAGTAATGGCCTCCTCACACCCCCCATAGTAGGGGAGTGCAAGAAGACAAAGTACTACAGAACACACGGTTGAACCTTCTTGGCGCAGTTCGTACCATGCTTGTCGGCACGTTAGTGTAAATCTAATACGTTTTGTCGTCGTATTTTTTTAAAGAGCATTTCTTACTAATTCTTGAACAGTCATAGCACGCAAGTGTGGGATTGGGACTGAGTTATTTTCTGTCGCTTATCCAGAGGACTACATTTCAAAATATAAAATAATTCAAGGAACCTTCATGCAAAATTTCAGCTAAAGCGGTTCAGTTGTTTAGCCATGAAAAGGTAACAAAGAGGCAGACATAATTACTTTCACGTTTATAATATTTGTACAGTTGTAATGGGACTTATAGACATAAAGCCGATTATTTTTGACTGGTATTGTTACTATTTGGAGTACTTGGCTTGGCACCGACTTCAAACATATCAGTTGGTAACGCATATACTTAAACACGGAACCCTAAAAAGGATAATATTTTATTTCATCCTTTTTGAAGTCGGTTTATCTTTTTTTTATAAAAGTTTATTTTTCCATTTTTAGTTTTAAGACATTGTTAAGAGCGTGACGCGTGAATGAAAAACATTATCATGTTTAACTGTAAATTCGTAAACTTTATTAAATAATCAGAATTTTCCTCTAGTCCGTCTGGGAAATCATTCCTGTCACTAAATCCATTTTCCGCCCCGCCACTGACCCAATCCCTCAAACCCCCCAATCACTCAACCTTACAGCACATCAACCCCTGATCACTAAACCCCTCGACCCTAAACCACCAACCCTTCATCCGCCTTTCCCCGACCCCTAACCCCAGACCCCTTAACTCCTAACCCTAACCCCCCAATCCCTTAACTCCCAACCCCTCAGTCCCCGACCCATCAACTCACCTCCCCTCAACCCCCAACCTCAAACCCCCCAAACACTAATACCCTCTACCTTCACCTCTCAGTCTCTTTGGTTGATTCCAACACTACCTACATAAAAAAATCATAATACACATACGAGGGAAGTTATCAGTAGCCTTACCACGAGTTTGACATTGATATATTCGCTATCGTGTGCGTAACTTACTGTTTATGCATGCTCGTACTGGCATATTAGTGTACAAAGTAAGTTACGAAGAATATTTAGTGTCAAACTCGTGGTTAGGCTACAGTTGCACTACATCAAATTGGTGGTTTTTGGGAGGAAATGCTTGAGTTACTTTAGAAAACACCGAAATCACCATACACGTGCCTTTAAAAATTGAGGAGTTCCCTCAATTCCTCACGGATTCCATCATCAGATTAAAACCAAAAATATTACGGAAACACCTTGGAGAGGTAACTTTTTTCAAACAGAAAAAGAATAACTCAAATCGGATCATGGGTGCCGGGGTAATCACTGAAATCATTATCATCAAAACAATCATCATCATCATCAGCTCCACTTCATCAAATTGGTGGCTTCGAGAGAAAATGCTCAAGTTGTTTAAGAAAACGACCGTATCACCATACATGTGCCTTTAAAAATTGAGGAGTTCCCTCAATTCCTCATGGATCCCATCATCAGAACAGCACCAGATTAATGTGGGACCACCTTGGAGTTAGTTCCTTTCAAACAAAAAAAGAATTGTTCAAGTCGGACCACGGGTCTCGGAGTAATCGCCGAACATCCTACATTAAAAAAATCATCATCACTATCTTCAAAACAATCATCATCATCAGGTCCACTTCATCAAATTGGTCGTTTTCGAGAGAAAATGCTCAAGTTGCTTATGAAAACACCCAAATCACCATACATGTGCCTTTAAAAATTGAGGAGTTCCCTCAAGTCCTCAGGGATCCCATTCTCAGATCAGAACCAGATTAATATGGGACCAACTTGGAAGTAGCTCCTTTCGAACAAAAAAAGAATTACTCAAATCGGACCACGGGTCTCGGAATAATCGGTGCATACATAAAAAAAAAAAAAAAATAGCCACAACCGAATACAGAACCTCCTCCTTCTATGAAATTGAAGTCGGTTAAAAAGGGACTCCAACCTGTATTTTGTTAAATCGCTTGTTGTTACTACCTATAAATATATATTTTTTTAAATAAATTCTATATTAAATAATATTGTCTTCGGTTACCGCGATAGTTACTCATGAAATAAAACTATGAAAACGGTCACGGGTGCGGGGTGACTGTCACCCGTTGACCACGAACGCTGTAAAGGGTTCGAAACGTCGGGATGTATTATAAATTCAATATACGCGATATAATCCGTTTTCATAGTTTTATTTCTATATTAAAGTTATACCAAGGTGACTGCAACGATTTCGATAGCACACGCAGTGAAAGTGTCATTTTATACGTCATAATTTCATAGAAGTTTGACTAACACTAACAATAACACTTGCACTGCGTATGCTATCAAAATCGTTGCAGACTTATCTTGGCCTAACTCTACTTACCTTTTTATTGATTTCATAAACATCTATATCACTCATGTTTTTCCAAGGCACATATTTCTTCTGGATCGTTCCTACTTCCGCATTTACGGCAACTTCGTTGACCTCTACATTCTTCGACAATTTCAGATTGAATACTTCATCATCAGATATGCAACTTGCCATCCATTCCTTTCTTAAGTCATCATCATATTTTTCTTCCAATAATAGACTTTTTACATTATCTAAAACAGTTCTCACGTAGTCCAAATCGACATTTTCGTTATTACTGACTCCGCAGCATCTCGGCACAAAGTAATATATAAAACAAGGAGTCAAATTTCTGACTATATCAAATTCATTGGCAAAATAATCATTTTGAAGCTTTAGAAAGTTTTTGTCTTTCCGACTTTCGGTGAACGTATTTTCGATGATATTGAATACGTACCCGTATTCTTGGGGTTTATTGCTGCACAGTTGATAAAGTTCCGAAGCAAGATATTGAGACAGGAGGCGTATACTGAACACTTGACCCATAGTGTGAGACAACAGGGTCGCCATGACAAACTCGAACTCTCCTGACTTACACGTGCTGTTTGATATTTTGTGTTTTAAAATCCAGTACAGAATCATTAGTTGGGATGCGAGCGGAATTTTCTTGGATTTAAGGATACTGAGTACCTCTTGGTCCATTTTAGGTTGCTAGAACAAAATATTATTTAAATATTATTATAATTATCTACATTACAAACGACAACACAGTGATTGACTACAGGCTTACCTTAATGTATAAATGCAATGTTGTATACCACTCCAAACAAATCCTAACGCTTGGTTGATGAGGCATCCTTCCCAACAAGTTCATGCACCAATCGGCTGTTTTTGTGAAATCCACGCCTTTCGGTTTCGACACCAATATCAGCAATAAATGCTGCACAGCGTTCATCAGGGTCCTGTGCGGCTGGGAGTGGCCGTGGTACATGCATTTGTTTACCAGCATATTGTTAATTTTCTCCATGATCAAGTCCGAAACTACTCTGATAATTCGAGGATCTGAGATCTTGCAAAGAATTATGATCAGGTTAAATTGTATTTGGAAGTTGAAATGTATGCCCGTCCTGTAAGAAGAAAATGACTTAAAATGAAATAATTTTACGGTTTAGACTCACTTGTTTTATTCAAGGTCTCCTTTCTCAAGCACTAAGACTCAATGTTACGCATTGTTAGTGCTTGAGAAAGGAGACCTAGGCTCTCCGAAACATGTCGCGCGAGTGACTAAAACAAGTGAGTCTAAACCGTAAAATTATTTAATGTTAGTTTAGTATGTCTCACAACAGTTTAAATTCGAAGAAAATGACTGCATAAATAATAAGTACTTATCTTCATTTCAAAGGATTCTTAAGAGCTGGTAACTTTAAAGATCCATCAAATACGTAATCACTAATCGTAATGTTAAGTTTAAGTAGGTATTAACTTGAGAAGCATTTTGAGTTTCTCGTTGTGACCCTGTCGCTATGGCCCTGAGAACATCTCAGGGCCATAGCAGTTACGCCTAGTCTAAATCAATGAGGATTTAAAATAGACATATACACTATGGTGCTCCTGCACTGTCAGTGGGGAGCACCATAAGCTAATAAACTTACTCATCTTGATTCACTGCATATTCCGGGTTATGGAGAATGTCTACAGCGACGTTTTCCGCAATCCTAAATTCAGAAACCGTTAGTGAATATGAATTATATGAATATCTGACAAATTAAGAGTAAACCATTTCTAGCTCTATGGTTCTTATTATTAACCGACTTCAAGATTTCAAAAGGAGGAGGTTATCAATTCGGTTGTGTTTTTTTTTTAATGTTTGTTACTCCATAACTCCGTCATTTCTGGACCGATTTTGAAAATTCTTTTTTTGATTGTAAGTATATACATACAGATTGGTCCCGTTTTTGTCAAAACGCAGTTCTGATGATGGGATCCATGAGGAATCGAGGGAACTCCTCAAATGTTAAAGGCTTACATATAGTGATTTTTGTTTTTTTATCAACAAATCCAGCATTTCCATTTTAAAAAGTGACATTTGATGAAGTGGAACTGCTGATGATGATCAGAATGGAACTCTTCAATGACGCATAGTTCACGTTTGGCTATTTGTTCTCTTCCTTATGGACCTAGACCCAAACTTGGACCCGGACTCGGACCCGAACCCGGGTCTGAACATGGACCTCAACTCGGACCCGGACCGAACTCTGACCCAAACTTCGACCCGGACAGCCGGACACGGACCCGGACTCGGATCCGGACCCAGACCCGGACCCGGAAATGCTACTAGAAAAGTGGGTTAGGTACTGGGTGGGTTTTGAACTGCGATTCTCACAGAACAGAACTGCTATCAGAAAAGTAGGTTAGGTTAGGTTAGAACTGCGACCCTTACAAAAACGAAATGCTACTAGAAAAGTGGGTGGTTTTACCTCCTTTTCTACATTATTAGGCAATATTATAATAATTAGGCAATTAGGCAAAATTAGGCAACAGATGGATAATTAGGCAAAATATGCTGTCTATTTCATTTCATTGTCTGGAATCTAAGAGTGCACCATCAACAATAAGTAAACTTTCAGCGGCATCCCCCATTGAAGTCGGTTTTTTTTTCTTAAAAATTATTTTCGTATTACAACCAGGTACTCACCTTTGGTCTTTCCGCGGTACTGGTGAAAACAGCAACATTTCACATAATACATAAACTATCTGACCATAGTCAGAATTAATATCTTTAGAGTTTAATGTCCTTACTAAGAAGTAAAGCGGTGTGTTTTTCATTGGACCATATTCGACGACTTTATTACAATAGAAGAGAATGGTGTTATTGTAAGCTGCATTCTTTAACAGAACATCTTGCGTTATCAAGTCAATAAACTCTTTCATGCATGGTGCATACTGGTTATTAGATTTGAGTTCTCCTATTTCCTTCCACGCATTATGAATAAATTGCGTAACGTTAAAATTGACTGTCTCTTCTGATAGAAGTGGTAATAATCTATTTACAATCCTCAATGTCCACTTGAGACAGCCATATCCACCACACTCAATAACATTCTCTACAAACTGATCTATTTCTTTCAAATTTCTTTTAGCGTCATTATCATCTTCAATTAAATAATGTATGATTTCACAGGATTTTTCGTAAATCGTGTTTTTTAATCTGCCATTACTTTCCTTGCTTTTATTATTGCCAAATTCAAATTTGGTTACTATTTCTAAGATTCCCTTAAGATCGAACATTTCATGTTTGTAGTTACTTTTCAGTAGCAAATTGTTAGCCATATTTGCTACAATAAATGTACACAATACCTTGCTATTCAAGTCAGATCCTTTGTTTTTTAATACTACAACTGAGGTTTTGTACAATTGTAGTAAAATATCTTTCAAATCGTCTTTATCCTCATTTTGTAATAATGAATTCAATTCTTTAAAAAACTGTTTGGTTTCATCTATTGTTAATATGACGTCATTTACAATTAGAGTCATAACATACTGTAATATTACCTTTATTTCTTTAGCTATCATTAAATTTATAGTTTCTCTGGTTTTATTTTCTTTGTCAACAGTTTTTCTGTAGAGATGTGAAATATAATTTGCTTCATTGAAGCATTCAATTTTATTGGAATACTGTCTGTTAGCAATATCATTTATTCTTGATATTTTTTTATTAATTATTTCAAGAAACAAAGGTAAATCTTCGTAATGGTTATCAAGGTACAATAATCCAAATTCAACATTCATATGTGAATCACCCACCAGTTTGAAAAACGAGATTTTATTGTCATGTATTGAAAGTTTATTTTTTATACCTAATAATAGAGGGTTCTTCTTCTTAGCCTCATTCGACATTAAATCAAATTTAAATGCAAAGTATATGTTTGCGTAATCTTGCCAGTTAAATCCTGTACATGATCTTCCAACAAAATGGGATATATTTGTATGTATAGCTTTTCTAGCAGCCAAATTGTTACAAGGTAATTTAAGTAGCTCATTAATAATCTCAGTTACTCTATCAGGGAGCATTGCCTTAGTAACATCTTCAATATGTAGCTCAGCTAATATGCGACTTAAATAAAAGAATGGTACAGGTGACCATTTCAATAAAGGCAATGCTTCAAAAAAATAACAAAATGTATTTAAGTCTTGTGTTTTGTCAGCTAGTTTAAAATTCAGTTTTTCATATTCTTCTGGATGGTCATACAAGTTCAAATCATTTAGGGCCTCTAAAAGAGTATATGCTTCTTTAGTATTGTTGATCTTTACATCCAGTCTATACTCAATACATTTTAGCCTAACTTGAGCATTATCATGTTTAAGACCCATATTAAACACACAATCTAACCAATGATTGCCAATGTCATTAATTTTTGCAAATAACAGTAAAGAGGGCAGGACTATATTACTCTGTTTTTCCTCTAAACTATCTATTAATGTCAAATAGTTGTTCCACATTTGTTTCATGCGGTTCTTATCTTTCATTTTCCATAAAAATAAAACTGTTTCTCCTGATTTAACCTCAACATTTGTCTTCATGTTACAGATACAATCTATGGACCGTTTCATCAAATAAACTGAGAGTTTGCGTAAAATTGCATCATTTGACATCAGCCCATGCAATATCACATTCCAGAATTCTAAATGATGAACAATTTCTGATTCATATTTTAATTTTCCTTTGTTGTCAACCGTTGGCAAGTAGAAGTTTGATAAACAACTTAAAACTTTTAGGGAGGTTTGCTTTGACTCATTCTTTAACTGTTGTAAATAATTCCATATTCTGTCTAATATAGCATATCCAGTAACAGCCTCAAAGAATCTTGGCACTGTATTTGTCAAGAAATAGGTTTTAAGCTTTTCATTATTACTCAGCAGAATATTTTCTAAAGGTGTTTCCAGAAAAGGCAAATAGAGTTTTTCATTATTTTCAATAACTGCATCAAGTATACTATCACAAAGCTTTAAATATAAATCAAGCCTGAGTAATTTACAGTCTTCAAAGTTATCTTCTGTGCTGAAATTCAAATTTGAAGGGCTCAAGTCCAAGTTAGACAGTATTTGCTGCAATAAATGTTCTGATTTGCTTGTTATGGAAGTTGGATTCAAATTTAGTACAATATTCGTTATTGTACACACACTTTCAATAGTCTCGTCTTTAACATATTTTATTAACTTTGCAACAAAGTCACTTTCCATTTCGTTCTCGCAATCTGTCTCCTCCTTGTTATTTATAAGTTGCTTGTATTTTAAAAGTTGAATTGCCCAAGTTAAATGTTTTTTGGAGTGATTGTCTCTTACCATAATTGTTTTAAGACGCTCGTCGACTAATTCTTCGTCTAAATCCAGTAAATCCATAAAGGACAACACTTCATCGCCGGTATTCATTTTGACGAAATTTCTTGCATTAAAAAATTACACTTATAGAACTCCCATGTCCGTAAAAAATTCGTCGGATTAGAAATAAAATTTTGATATATAGTGTTATTTCTAAATATGTCACATTTTATCAGTTACAAATAAGAACATCTGTGACAAACCAAACCTAAACTACAAACAAGCGCCGCCACGCGGATTTGAAGTTGACGTAAAATTTATATTGCCAGCGTATGCATGTTCAAATATGGGAACAATATAAAATTCGTTTTTTTTTTCTTACCTGAGTACTAACACAGGTTTGGGCTCTTTTATTTAGGTTGGCTAGGGAACATCGCATTTCAAACATGACAGAGAATCAGACTGTTTTTGTCTGACGTTAGTACTAGCACCTAAAAAACCGGCCAAGTGCGAGTCGGACTCGCGCACTAAGGGTTCCGTACCATTACACAAAAAACGGCATAAAATCACGTCACCCTAAAAAGGGATGAGTACCTAGGTCACAGAATAAGTTAGGTATAGTTTTTTTAGGGATGCTATGAATACCGAATATTCGGCCACACCACACAGTTTGTGCACCACATTCTATTCAGCAGCCGAATATTGGGTAAAACATGTGTACGTACATTTTGAGTCACATTTAATATGAAAACTATAAGGAAAACAAAGAACGTGTTTGATAAGATTTAAGTTTGGTTGTTCTTTGGTAGTATGTATGTATGTAGTGAGAATTAAGCAAATCTAGACTATGATAGAAATTAAATCATTTGCGAAGAACAAATGCTCCAATCTCTTCATTTATAACAACTGCATTTTAAATGTTAAATATTATGGTTTGCGGTACATTTTATTTGTGATTTTTTTCTTAATAAGACGGACTTTTTCTTAGTGGGTAATCTAAGATATGACGGCGTGCTGCGCACCCGCCGAAGGTAGTCGAATATAATTGTCAATGTGATCGGCCGGTGTTTAATTTGTCTCCGATTTCGGCTCCCTTTTTCGAGAAATAACAATTCGGTATTCGGCCAAATAGTACGCAATATTAGGCTGAACACCGAATGCACGGCAAAGTGACTGAATAGGCTGAATACCGAATAGTTGCCGAATATTCGTAGCATCTCTAGCACTCTTCTTATTTATTGACAAATTGGATTTGCCAGACTAAACTAAACTTTACCGTGGGCGTGGTCGTCCAACGTGGACGATCCACGGGAACGACACGATTTATCATCACAATCAAGCGGAGACCTAGTTGTATTTTTGTTTGCTTTTATTTTACCGTCTATACTTATGGAATACCGAGAACGGTATCATCTACCATCTACCTCTTAATATAAAAGCGTCTATAATCTCACACATTTGTGACCCTTGATCAATAAACACCCCTATGATGGACGTGGCACTAATAATGACACTTATAACACCAATCCTGTAAAATAAGTATTTAGAGTCAGACCAAGCTAACTCGACAGCGATTTTGATAGCACAGTGTATATACAAGTGTTATTTTAAACGTCATAATTTCATAGGTTGACGTTTAAAACAACAATTTCACATTCTGTGCTTCACATTAATTTTTGTTTATTTTAAAATAAATGGCGTCATACTGCCCATGACTGGGGAAGAAAAATAGTTTTAAAAGTGTCTTTCATTAATTCATTAAACACATCGAAAACATAAAATACGAACATGACATTAAGCTTCTGTACCGTTATTCAAAGCCTATTAATATTTGAGAGAGGCAACATTGTTTGTCGTGACGTGACGGTTGCTGATTGCTCAATACCCCACTCCATTCTCCCCTCCATCTAGTTCCAGTTTCTGCCACCAGGGGTCGTAGCTACGGAGGGCGCTAGCAAGCGCGCGACCCGTCATTGGCGTCTTGTCTGTCGAGGCGTACGGTTGTTACAAATTCAAGAAATTTGTAAGTTTTTGCTGATAAAAAAAAAAAAAAAAAAAGTATAACGGTTTTACCGTTCGAGAATTTAAAATACTTTTGTATTAATACTGATTTATTTTTCAGAAATACTGTGATAAGATGTCGGCTAGTACATCTGGTACGAGTTCGTCATCGGAATCAGATGATGTTACACCCACTCCGGGACCGTCATGGGAGCCAACCCCCGGGCCATCGTCACAGCCGCCGCTACCTGTGGGGCCGTTACCGCCGCCAAATCGTGCGGGGGTAAAAAGAAAAGCAAAATCTGGGTCGAGACGCAAGCGGCAGCGTACTGACGATGCGATTCAACAGTTAACTAACCAGGTTAGCCAAATTCAACAGTGTATCAGAGACATGGTTCAATATCAATCCGGGGGTCCTTTAGCGCAGTCTGATAGCTGTGAGGATGAAATAGAGGGTAACGTAAGCGGAGAGTTGTATGAGGTTGAGGCTGAAGTTCAGCCTTCTAATGATAATGCTACAATGTTAAGATTTGCATTAAACACCGTTTTAAAAGAGCCTTCAGTTCCCAAATCCTCGGCCGCGCACGTTGACCTCGTATCCTCAGTTCAGCATTTTAATTCGGAGGATTGGTCAAATGTTCGATATTCGGAAGTTCAAAAACTTTACTGTTCCCAGCCGGCATTTACAGATCTCGAAACAAACGAGGAACTAAAGCCGTTTGATAAATTTTCAAATTTAAGCGTTATCGAACGGGGCTTTGCAGCTATTACGCAAGCACTAATTAAACAAGGCGAAGCCGCCCAAACATGCTTTGACGATCTAGTTGCTTGGGCCCGAACCACTTCAGAGCTGACCCCTCAGGCGTTGCAAAGTAAGGTAAAAGAACTTTTCATTGAGGGAAACTTTCAAAAAATTTCTAACGATGCCTTGCAGTTAACTTGTGGTCACCGCGCTGACCTTATTCAGCAGCGACGAGATAATATTCTGCGCTCGGTAAAGGATAAGTTCTTTAAAGAGTCGTTAAGAAAGATCCCCCCAAGCCCCCAATACCTTTTTCAAAAGGAGGCTTTATCGTCAGCAATTGAAAAACACGGGGGAGCTACAAAATCTTTTTGGCCGGTCCGTCCGCCACCAAACAAACCTGCTGCGCAAGCAGGGTTAAATCAATCAAACTTTGCTCAAAGGGCGCCTGCGCAAGGTGCTTATGACCCATCTGGCTATTTGTTAAATGGGCCCCCTAGATCCTACTTACCTTTGCCTGCGCAAGGCAATTATAACTTTTTACCAAGAGGGTGGCCGGGCGCATTTCGCCAACCGAGACCAATGGCAAGCTCCCAAGTTAAGCCTTCTCGCCAAAGAAGCGCACCAAGAGCTAGGGGCCCATATGCCTATCAGTCCAATGCTCGAACCCAAGGTCGCCAAGCAGGCCCAAATGTCCCGCGCAGGGATTATGATAAAAAGAGACGATTCTGACTTGCACAGTTTTCAAGCGGGGCAGCTAAGACATTTTGTAAGAATGTGGGAATCATTAAACGCCCCTCCGACCCTTTTAAAATTAATTCAAGGTTTTCGGATCCCATTTTACATGCTTTTGATGCCAAACTTAAGCTTACAAACCCCATACTCTGCCGAAATGCAAAAAGCCATCCAAAAACTAGTAAAAATGGGGGTCCTAGAACCGGAAAACCACGGTCCCAGCTTTGTCTCACCCATGTTTCTAAGCCCCAAAAAAGACGGGTCGTTTCGGCCAATTTTCAATTTGAAAAGGTTGAACCTGTTCCTACCTGTTCTAAAATTCAAATTAATCAACATGCATCGCATTCCAGCTTTCCTACAGCCCTTAGATTGGCTTGTAAAAATAGATTTGTCAGAGGCCTACTTCCATTTGCCAGTTGCAACAAGCCACAAACGTTTTCTCAGGCTCATTTTCAACGGCAATTTAATGCAGATGACTTGTTTACCCATGGGTTTGGCCTGTGCGCCAAAAATGTTTGCTTCTCTAACCAATTGGGTGGCCCAAGTACTAAGGGAAAGAGGGATCCGAATCTTGGTTTATTTAGACGATTTCCTCTTAGCACATCAGAGCCCACAAATCTTGGCAAGTCAAGCTCGCGAAACTGTACGATTACTAGAACAGCTAGGCTGGCAAATAAATCGGGCCAAATCAATTCTAACTCCGCAGAAAGTCATAGAATACCTAGGAATATGTTGGGACCCGCATACCAACAAGAAATTTCTACCAGCAAAGAAATGCTCCGCCCTCAGGCAAACAATAGTAACTTTACTAAAGTACAACGTGGCGTGCCTAAAAGAAATTCAGAGCATAGTAGGTTCTCTAAACTTTGCCAGTTTTTCAGTATTGCGAGGCCGGTTGAATCACAGGGCGCTGTTAAAATATTGCCACAGTCTTCTAAACCGGCCGAAAGAACGCCGGTTCCCAATCCCACAGAATGCGCGGCACGAATTAGTTTGGTGGTTGAACAACCTCAACAAAGAATCCATGATACATTATCCCCCAATAAGTCATTACCTAGTAACCGACGCTTCTTTACTAGCATGGGGGGCCCAAGTAGACAACGTGAAATTAGGGGAACGATGGACCTTCACCGAATCAACTCTCCATTCGAATATAAAAGAAATGCTAGCAGTGTTTTATGCCCTAAAACGTTGTCGCCAATATTTAAAAAATTCATCTCTAATGATACAAAGCGACAACAAATCGGTGGTTGCATTTCTAAGGAACGAAGGGGGAACTCGATCAGTTGCCCTGATGGACCTTTGTTACAAAATATTCCACCTGGTAGATCAATGGAACATCCACTTTCAGATTCACTATCTCCCAGGGAGGTTCAATTGCGAGGCAGATCGTCTATCTCGCCTAACTGCCTCACCCGAATGGCATCTTCTCCCAACAATAACAGAGAGAATATTCGCAAAGTGGGGCACCCCGATAATAGATTTGTTCGCGTCAGCGACGGCGCACGTAGTCCCAAATTATGTATCACTCGATGTGACAGATCACCAAGCCCAATTTCACAATGCTTTCAGTCAAACCTGGCGCTACCATCTAGCATGGGTATTCCCACCGCCATTTCTAATACCGCAGGTACTAGCTCACTTGAATACAGCCGTAGGGATATATTTAATAATAGCCCCACGGTGGCCGAAGGTTTTCTGGAGGCCAGACCTGAAGAATCGAGCCCTAGCCCCTCCATTCACGATATTTGCCCTAGACCAGGTGCTGATAGACACGAACACGAACAGGGCGCCGCCCCAAGTTCAAGAAATGACCCTAGAAGTATGGAAATGTGGGGGTGGGCGGAAAGCGTAAAGAACTGGTCAGAGGAGCAAAAATGTTTATTGCTTTCTAGTTGGCGTGAATCCTCCCGTAAAACATACAAACCGGCATGGGAAAGGTGGTCTCAGTGGTCACGAGATAATGAGGTTGATACCGTTAAGCCCTCAGGAGCAGACCTTGCTAGATTTCTAATTGACTTACATCAAAAATTAGGTCTCTCATATGCTACCATTCTAGTGTACAAATCAGCGGTTGTTACCCTTACGGACCCTAATAAACAAATTAATCTAGCCTCTCACGCTCTCGTTAAACATGCATTAAAGGCTATTGCTATGAAAACCCCGAAAATAAATAAAACTCCTATATGGGATACCGATACATTAATAAATTGGTTAAAAAGTAACACAGTAAATGAGAATAGCCTATATGAATGTTCAAAGAGAGCTGCAATCTTACTCTTATTATGCTCAGGGCGCAGGGTTCATGATCTTACTTTATTATCAATAAACAACGATCATTATTCCACATCTGAAAATTCTATACTTTTTTGGCCAATGTTCGGTTCAAAAACAGACTCTTTTGGCAATAGGCAGTCAGGCTGGCGTTTATTTAGAAATGAAGAGTGTAAAAATATTGACCCAGTGTTTTGGATTGAAAGGGTAATTTCTTTGGCAGCCGAGAGACGTAGTATATGCAGATCTGAAAATCTGTTTATAACTGCTTGTGGCCCACCTAAGTCCGCATCTCGCACGGTTATCGCGAACTGGGTTAAAAAAGCACTACTAGACGCAGGTATCCAAGCAAGTCCGGGAAGTGTGCGCCCAGCAGTTGCATCAAAAAATTGGGTCCAGGATCTCTCGCTAGACGAAATCCTAGCTCGCGGTAACTGGCGGTCACAAAACACATTTGCTAACTTTTATTGTAGAGAAATTAGACCACTAGCACCTGCCTCAGAAGTAACAAAAAGCTTTATTCCTGTGGATAATTGATTAATCACTGAGATGATACCTAGTTTTGATTAATTACCACTATTGAATTGTAAAGTTCCTCCTAATAAATTGTTGATTAGAGCAGAGAGAATCAAATAAAACTGCACATTCCATAGATACAATTTATTTAATGTTATTTACATGTCGTATTCAAGGTAGTAACTTGTCCTGGTATATGTAGCTAATAAATGCATAAGATAGATGAAACTCAAACCTTTAAAATAATTAACATGAACTGGTGTTAACAACCTCATTATAGATATAGAATAAGGGCACCTTTTAATTTGTAAGTACATAATATCTTACAATAATGTTACTTACCAGCTGTTGTAGAAGTGCTATTAGTAAAGGAACAAAATTCAGGCTGAAAAAGTATCACGATTATAAATGTTTATTCTTATCTCCTTATTTATGTATTGCTTAACAATTTGCAGTTTGTGAATCTGTCGATTTTAATTACTAATTCACTGTCATCAGAAATAGCTATAAGAGTTGTTCCTATTTGTAAGCTACTAATCGATCCACATGCGGCATAATTCGATTGATGATACGATCGTAATTAGAGTTATGTAACATTGTAAATGGTTAATATGTAAGTACTTATAAGTACAAGGTTGTATATTTGAAATTATTATGGTATTAAACTATCTGAGTTAATAAACAATCATATGACTATCGATTTTTTTTTTTGTTTCACATCACACCATCCTTTCTGGTACCTAAATCTAGAAATATTAGGTTGCCTGCCTCAATAACCTATAAAATGTTGATTAACACACAGATGTTTATCACCAAGAACGTACATAGATCTCGCTTTATTCCCTGGGACAGGAAACCTAAATTTTGTTACGCAATATTATGGTTCCACTACATTATAAATGTGTTCGATAGTCACACAAGTTATTCACATTGAATAGCTCATTCACATTGGCGTCTAGCCACCAGGCGATAACAGACAGATCTCAAATATTAATAGGCTTTGAATAACGGTACAGAAGCTTAATAGCAGTGTTTTACCTTACAATAAAACACTTATTAAGCGAAATACCTTATTCAAAGCCTATGTTTTTATTCCTGCCTGGCGGAAGAGACATGCAATGATTCACTTTCAACTTTGCACCAGTTGCACCTTTACTTACATCTTATAACTATAAGAATTTAAAGCAGTGCATTAAAAATGCGCGGTATTATCACTTCCGTAAGTAAAGAGTAGAAATTTAGGTAACCTCCTTACAATGACTTGAATCATTGCATTATTATTTTTAAAATAGGGTATCCTTAGATTTGAGATCCAATGACGGGTCGCGCGCTTGCTAGCGCCCTCCGTAGCTACGACCCCTGGTGGCAGAAACTGGAACTAGATGGAGGGGAGAATGGAGTGGGGTATTGAGCAATCAGCAACCGTCACGTCACGACAAACAATGTTGCCTCTCTCAAATATTAATAGGCTTTGAATAAGGTATTTCGCTTAATAAGTGTTTTATTGTAAGGTAAAACACTGCTATTAAACTTTAAACTCACAAAGCAGTAGTAATTTTACAGGTATCGGTGAAATATTTATCTATTTACTTAAACATTCACAAAAATTTGCACAAATTTACCAAAAGGAGTAACTATAAATGGTGGACTGTTATGTGTTGTCGAGGAAGTTAAAATAATGATAATTATAAATTACTGACTAAATGTTTATTAACTAATTAAACCTAGACTTAAAACTAAGAGGGCGCCAGGAGAGATTTTGTCTGGTGTTCGACAGGGTTTCTTTGCCTACCCGATGCCTTGCTGACTAGCTCTGTCTCTGCGCACACCATTGTGCGTCCATCGAAAAGGGCATTACGTTACGCTAAAATGAATACAATTTAATTTATTTTAACTGCAAAACTAATCAACGTTATAAGTATTTGATTTTACATATGTCTTTTACTATGACTTACCCCTTTGTGGAGTGTTATGACACTTAATTTCAAAAAGGTAATCAATCACTCTCACTAGTGGGATATCCAGATTTATGTCCATCAATTTCGGTAAGCTATTTCGGAAATCTTAATCACTGCACCAGTAGGGGATACGTGTTTCTCTTTTGAGTTCTATTTCAAGTCTGCCCGTCATGCATGTGTGAGAAAAATAACAAAAAGACAATTAAAATAGATGTCTAAGTAAATAGGGCTAGACCCCACTTTTATGTAAATAAGTAATTAAAATATTTAAAATCAAAATGAATAGTGAATATATTTTCAGTTCTTATTACTGTTTAATAGCACCAAGTTTAGTGTATAAATTAGGCATAACTTGTCATCAAGTTATATACTATACTATCCCTGATTTAAAATTATGTGAAACTGCTTAAACAATAACTGGATGCTATTTGGGTTAAAAGTATGATAAATAAAATAATAAGGAAACGTAACTGAAAATAAAACTATTTATCCATATTTATTCTCCTTGTCAATCAACAAGTAATAAATATAATCACTACTAGTTTATAATTCACTAAGGGATGGTGGAATTAATAATTGATTAATTAATCCATCCGATTAATCAAGTAAATACATTATTATTATAACAATTATAATTATTATCAACATAGTATTTACTTAACTTTCAATATTCCTTTGGCGACGATTAATTCAGTGCTGCTGCGCAAAGAAGAATGACCCAAATGATTTTTTTTTTAACCTGACTGGCTCTATTGCACCTAGGGCAATTAGAGCGGTAGGACTGTGTGGGGGGATGGTAGCCTGGGGAAAATCCAGGACCCTTCCGCATCACACGAGACGGTTTTGCTACGCTGGAATACTCCTAAAGAGTTTTCGCTCCAGCGCAGATCGGTTGAGCGGTCTCAACCTGATCTGAGGGTGTAAAGGGAATCGAGCTAATGGGAGTTTTGTCGCTGGTTCGCTACAACCTAGCCTAGCCGAGAAGACTACAGCAAGAAACTCAGCTAGGCCCAACGACTGTCGGAGTGATGGACCCAAATGAATTTGGTCGGGCCCTTTTATGCCCATCGCTAGCCAGCCACTCGCAACTGGTTGATCATGCCACTTGCCATTCGAGAAGTGACATCACAACGTAGTTTCTCGTATACCTCATCCGTTTATCGAATAATGCAGAATAACATTATTACAACTTCTTTTCAATAAACTCCGTTATACATAATTATTATTATTTGTATCTCCGTTATACACTCTCGGGTTTTCAGGCCCGGTCATTTAGGCGTGCGTGGGGATATAGATCCAACACGTAGAGGCCGTTTGGAGAGTTTTGATGTCATGTAGAACGCCTGCTGGAACCCATTCACGGGTACATAAATAGATACCCGTAAACCGGTTTCAGCAGGCATTGGGAGCTATTATAGAAAAGTGGAAAGAGTCCTGGTCTATGGCTTAAATTTGGGTGGAATATAAGACTGGGCTATTGCTAAGAGTTTCGGACACCTGCCATAACATTGTGCTATACAGTGCTATCGAGGCAGGCGGTGACTCGCCACTCGTTAGATGGGCACCTGATGCGCCATCGTAAAGACGGCCAGGCGCAACACCGGCGTGAGCGGCTCAGGGGTGTCGAGAGGTGTGCTGCGCTTTCTCCGAAGTTACTCGCGGCGTTATGCCGTTTAACACTTCCACCCCTGGAGCATATAGCTCTTACGACTCCCCTCTGGACGGCCAATGAAGGCAAGCCAGAGCTGAGAGTCCTACGGGTCCCCTTGGGGTCTACTCCGACCGACGAAGACACGCCGGAGACGAAAACCCTGACCGACTCTCTGGAGCACTCGGGTCCGTGGGGTCGTCACTCCCCAACAGCTCGCCACAAGCTGCCCTGCGGGCTTATTATTATTATTATGTTCGTCCTTTACATAATCTCGGGACCATGGGGTCCCGGACATTTGGAAGGCGTGCGTGGGGCCGAAGCCAACACGCAGAGGCCCCTTGTAAAAAGACAATTTACTCTAAAAGGTGATGTGACACCAACCGACGATTATCCCTGTATGCACTATAGTAGTGCACCCAAGGACAAGCCCCGGTTAGTGCAGGACTATTGCAATGATAAGAAACAAAATAAACTAGACTATTGTGTTGAGATGTTAGTGTACTGGTTACCGGGTCTATGGAAATACTATGGCACCTGCCCCAATCTATGTTTAAAAACACGAAAAAAATGGACAGGTGGTGACTCGCCAACTCACAATATGGGTCCCCGAAAACGGCCGCTCGCACGGAGCGACAAGGGGACAACATCGCGTGAGTGGCTCAGGGTGTGGAGAGGTGTGCACCGCTTTCTACCCAGTGGCTGTAAACACTCACAGCCACTGTGCCAACTCGCGTCTTATGCATATTTCACTTCCACCCTGCGAGCATATAGCTCTGACACCCCACTCTGGACGGCCGGTAAGTAAAGGCAAGCCAGAGGTGAGATTCCTGCGGCCCCTGCTCAGTGTTCACTCCAGCCGGCCAATGAAGGCAAGCCGGAGGGAGGGGCCTGACCGACTCTCGGGGGTATGGGACCCAAGGGACGTCACTTCCCATTCAGCTCGCCACAAGCTGCCCTGGGGGCTTATTATTATTATTATTAAAGTCTTTATTATACGAACTGTTGACATTTTATGTAACAATTATTAATATTTATTGTATGTTTCTTCCATATGCATATTCGTAAGGTCTTTATGACCTAGGCCTCTTCCGAATCGCCTTTTTCTATTATATTTAAGTATTTGTCCAACATTTTTTTCCATTTTTGTCTGTCTGTTGCCATTTCTTTCCAGTTTTTTCCTATTGTTTCTATTAGGTCTTTTTCCCATCTTGTTTTTGGTTTGCCTTTTTTTCTCTTACCAATCTTTGGATTCCAATTTGTTGCTGTTTTTGTCCATCTGTTATTTTTCATCCTCGCTATGTGCCCTGCCCAATTGTATTTTTGTTTCAGTATATGCATCGCCGCATCTATAAATTTTGTTCTTCTTCTAATCTCTGTGTTCCTAACTCTGTTTGATAACTTTATGTTAAGGACACTTCTCTCCATTGACCGTTGACATACTTGAATTCGTTTGATGATATCTCCTGTGAGTGACCATGTTTGACTACCATACGTGAGACAGGGTAGAATGCATGAGTCAAAGGCTAGTTTTTTTAGTTTCATTGGTATTTCCTTCTTGAATATATCTTTCATAGACCAGTACTTCTTCCATGTCTGTCCAATTCTTCTTGTTATTTCCTTGTATGTGCAGTCTGTGAATGATACCTGTTTTCCAAGATATATATACTCGTCAACGTATTCCAATGATGTACTCTCTATTTGTATAGTAACTTTTTTTGAGTTGGACATAACTTTCGTTTTTTCCTCATTCATTTCTAAACCTACTTGTTGGCTTTGTGAATTTAGTTCCCTCAGGAGTATACTGAGCTCCGTTGCACTGTGGGCTAATATTACCAGGTCATCAGCAAATCGGAGATTTGATAAATATTTGTTGTTTATCTTGATGCCTTTTCGTCATTCTTCCCAGTTTAGTTTTTTGAATATTTCTTCTAAGACCGCTATGAACAGTTTTGGTGACACTGGGTCTCCCTGTCTTACCCCTCTGTTGATCTGGATCTGTCTTCCTATTTTATCTGTTTTTACTCTGGCTGTACTTTTTTCATAGATCTTTTTTATGACCTGTATGTAGACTTCTGGAATGTCTTGATTTTCTAGTGCCTGCCATATGGATGTATGAGTAATCGAGTCGAAAGCTTTTTAAAGTCGACAAATCCTATATAAGGTGGTCTGTTGTGGAAAAACCCTTCATAAATCCGGCTTGTTCTGTTGGCTGTTTATTATCTAGAATAGGCGTAAGGCGCTGTAGTATTGTCATTGAAAAAATCTTGTAAATATTAGACATTAGACTAATTGGTCGGTAGTTTGATATGTCCTGTGGGTCTCCTTTCTTGTATAGTAGGGATATATGTGCCTCTGTCCATTGAGTAGGTATTTGATCGTTTTCTCCTAAGATTTTGTTAAATATTTTTGTTAGTGGAACTGCTGTTACTGGTTTCATCATTTGTATATTTTCATTTTTGATGTTATCTGGCCCTGGGCTTTTATCTTTTTTAAGTTTATATATTGATTTTTGTATTTCTTCTACTGTGAATGGATCTACATTTTGATTTCTCTTTTCCTTTTGTTTTGTTGTTGTCAGGTTTATCTGTTTTAAAGCGTATAACTCTTCATAAAAATTTGTGGCAATTTCGTTGATATCCTTCCTGTTGGTTTATTTCTTCTCCTTTTCTATTTTTCCGTTTTGGCATGATTGGTTTTCCTGTGTTTAGAATTTTTTGTGCCTTTTTTATTGTTCCTGATTTTTCTAGATTCTCTCTGATGACATTTAATTTGTAGGTTTTGATATCCTCTTTTATTTTATTTTTGGTAATCTTGTAAAGGCTAGATAGTTCTTCTCTTTGTGATTTAGTCTTGAATTGTGTATTTCTTAAAATTTGGCGTTTTTCTATTAGTATTAGTGTTTCTTTTGACAAAATATTTCTATCCAGTCGTCCCGTATTGGGTTTCCCCGCTAAGTTTTCTTTTAGTACATCCTCAAATTTGTTGTAGAGTTCTTGCACGTTGTAGGGGCTACTGTCTGTAAATAAGGTTTCCATATTTTTGTGTATTTTTTCATGGAGTTCTTCCAGATTTTCAGGTGGAGTTGTCATTAGAGTTCTATTGAAGTTTTTACTAGATTTACGAGGTTTATCTATGCATAGAGTGGCTCTTAGCATTCTGTGGTCGCTGTTATGTTGTAGGTTGGATATGACTTCACCGTTTTTGAAGTTATGTTAGAAATTTGTTGATATGTAGTCAATCTCATTTCTTGTGTCGCCTCCAGGTGATATCCATGTCCAGCGTCTACCCTCTTTCTTTTTGTATAAAGTGTTAAGGACTTTCATTTGGTTGGTTATACATAATTACTAATCAGTAATATTAATACATAATACCTATATAATCACTTAAAAGTAATTTACAAATCTCATTAGTAGTTTAACTACTATTTTAAAGTTACCACTACCCCTGTTTCTCTTATCAACCGTGGTTTCGTATCGTACCCACATAAATCACAAATTGTGTAAACTTCAGGTGAATGTTGTGTTTAAACAAGTAGTGAAATACATCATCAACATTGGACGTCAAAGAGAAACAGGTCAGTTTTATACGTCATACATTGTACATAGGATAATAATATTCTACCACATGCAAACGACAACTAAACAAAGAAACTTGGTCTTTAAAAATAAACAAATAAAACTAGGAAAAAGTTCATCCACTGCGGAGTTCGAACCTCCGATCTTC
This sequence comes from Cydia strobilella, assembly GCF_947568885.1. Taxonomy (NCBI): domain Eukaryota; kingdom Metazoa; phylum Arthropoda; class Insecta; order Lepidoptera; family Tortricidae; genus Cydia; species Cydia strobilella. Next base: position 17,513,124 of record NC_086041.1, on the reverse strand, counting down.
CGTTCGCTAGTCTGAGCGCCTACCGCTGAGCCATGGTGACTGTTAAGGCCATGGCGCAAATTGATCACCAGTTGCGGCCAATCGTAGTGCAATATAGGGATACAAAATAATGTCAACCTTAGCGCTAACACGGACGGTTCACAATCACATGAAATGACTTGTTCATTACATGCCCCCTCCCTCAATAAAATAAATAAATTTAATTAATTTATTTTTTTACAAAATATGGCTTGATGTCTTTAATGTGCCAGACTCCTATGTTCTTACCGTATTTATTATTTAATCTAAAAACAATGTCTGACACTTTGTCAACAATAATTGCTTTCTCTAATTTAGGCGCCAGTTTAGCCATGAACTTTTTATTTGCATTCGACAGACATTTAGTACGTCTCCATTATTTTCCATCTTGTTCGAGCCTTCTACACCAGGATATCTTAAATGTAAATTCACTTTTGTCGCCCCCCGTCCAGGCTGTGAACTGCGTTCCTCCCGCTCACTCAAACTCTCCATCCCTTCTCACCGTACTGGTTTTGTGTCCAACTTTTTCGCCGTTGAGGCAATCCGTCTCTGGAATTCCCTCCCTCTCTCGATTTGACAAGCCCCAAGCAAACCTGTTTTTAAGCGTCTACTCCGCAAGCATCTTCTGTCAGAAGAATTTAAATAATGTTCTCCATCTTGTATGTATGTAATAATATGTATTAGTTTATCTTTTGTATATCATATAAGTATTAGTATTTAATCATTATTTTGTTAGTTTACTTTATTATAATATTGTCTTCGGTTACCGCGATAGTTACTCATGAAATAAAACTATGAAAACGGATTATATCGCGTATATTGAATTTATAATACATCCCGACGTTTCGAACCCTTTACAGCGTTCGTGGTCAACGGGTGACTGAGGAAAAATTACAGTGCAAAAATACCCACATACTAAAATAATGAACAATCATAGACTATAAACTTTAAGGCTGGTTGTACATGCAAAATCGGTTCATGAGGCTAGTTATACACTACTTTTTTTTTCCAAGTAAAGATATATATATAGGCGATAAAAACTACGCCGGCTCCAACCCTACACCACGGACCCGAGAAGATTTAATACCCTCCTAAATTGTAGGATGGTATCCCAATATGGGACCGGCAACAAACTCGGCGGGACACATCTTTTCAAAACATATTATACTCAGAATGTCCAACATCATCCAACACTAAGGTCTCACAGTCTATGTCTCGCTTGCTCCTTTATCAGATGGACTACAGGATCCCAAGCTGGTGGTAGAGAAAAGCCATCTTCCCTATTAAAGTTTGGATATTTCTTAATCTCAATGGCCTCGCGCAGCATTCTGGGTATGTAACGCTTCTCCTTGGCAAGAACCAGAGGCTTATCAAACTTGATTGAGTGATTGGCTTTATCCATGACATGCTCACAGACTGCAGACCTAGGTCGACGGTGCTTGACATCAGCTATGTGTTCCTTCACCCGAGTGGAAATGCTCCGTTTCGTCTGCCCGACATATGTTAGGCCACACTTACAGTCCAGCCTGTACACTCCTGAAATCCGTAGAGGGCTATTGCATTTTACAGGCCTCAGGAATTGTGACATCTTCTTCATTGGCTTGAAATATGTTTTTATAGAAGCACGCTTCAAGATGTGGCTGATCCTGTCCGTGACCCCCCTGACAAAAGGCAGAATGGCAGGCCTGCGCTCGACCGAGGGGATCTTAATGTGGGACCTCTGGTTGACCCGCGGTATCCTGAGCTCGTTCGCCTGGAGCGCGCGCCTGGCATGCTGGAGCTCCGCGGCCAGATGCTGGTCATCACAAAACGTCGAAGGGTTCGAAACGTCGGGATGTATTATAAATTCAATATACGCGATATAATCCGTTTTCATAGTTTTATTTTACTTTATTATGTTTATATATATATATATACATAATATTTGACTTTTTTTTGGTTATATTTCTCATAATAATTTATGAATCTATCCTGCACCAACATTTATGTCTCTGTTTGACCTAATGGTTGACTGGTAGACAATGCTTTTTGGCATTAAGTCCGCCATTTGTACATTTTTCTTTGCTTGTGCAATAAAGTTAATAAATAAATAAATAAAACTAGGCGCGAAGGCGTGAACAATCTGTGAAATCGACGCCAGACTTACGTTTCCGGCATTGCGCCGTGATTCGCGCATGACATGAGTGTGGAGGGACCTTTGTACCTATTAGCATAGAGAAATAAGTAGGCTTACTTATTAATTGGTCAAGCAAATTTTGTCAGTAGAAAAAGGCGGCAAATTTAAAAAATGTAGGCGAGAAGGGATATCGTCCCATAGAAAATTTGAATTTCGCGCCTTTTCGACTGACAAGATTTGCTTGACCAACTACATTTCTCTTAACGGAAATGTTAGAAATTGTGTAATATTATGGAAGCTGACAACATTGGCAGCCAGTGTCTCGCCAGTGTGTCATTAAAAATGATGCGTTCTCAAAAAAATTTTTCCTATAAATAAAGCTTTAGCTACACTGATTGAATTGAAACTTTCTTACAATCGGAAGTTTATAATATCTGTAAAAACGTTTTAAATAAATCAACGTCAAAAAAAGCAAACACCGTGTTCTTCGTTCTTCCTTCTTCCATCCGATCGTCTGTCAGAAAAATCTAAAAAAAATAAAAATCTCCATTGTATCTGATTAGTGATTTTCTCAGTTGACTACTGTAATAATGTAATAATACGTTTTGAATATTATTTATTAATAATTTGAAAATTAATTTCTTTAAAATTAAAACTTATTCGTTGTTCATAGTTGCTATCGTAACTACAATGGATGATAACTCCTTGAGCGATGACGAAGTAAAGGAATCTCCTCTCAGCCCTGTTATGGGTGGAAAGAAGCTGAAATTAAACGACGGAAGTTCGCAGGATAGCTCCAATGGATCAGGTGATTATCTAAACAATGATTTTAAACGCTTTGTCAATCGCAATGACGCTATTAAGTTACGTATTTACGTTCCATAGCTTCGTCGAGCAAGGTCGTGAAGGACGAAAATGTGGACAGCGGAGTGTCTGCAGATAAATCAGAGAGCATTAGCAGTGAGGAGCGAGCCGCAGAGCCTTTAGAAGGGCCCTCGAACGTGGTGGTTAACGCGGCGCCGTCGAGCAGTATCCATGGGATCGTTCTAAACATACGGCGCCCAAGACTTGGAAGGTGTTACAGAAAACGGAAAACGCCCGACAGAGACTCTGACAGTGATAATTCAAGGGATTCTGATGATTTATCAACAGAAGAAAGCCCTCCTGTGTCAAGGAGATTGTCTAATAACTCAGATGGAGAGAGTGTGGATTTGGAAAGGTCTTTAGGCGCATTTTCAGAGGTGTCAAGAAGCCCGTGAGTATTAACATTATTAGCCTTCTTTAGGAAGTTATTATATAGGTATCAATTACGAGGCTAAGTTGTTATAGTTAGTGATTTTAGTATTTTGCCTATGCTATGCTATAGTAATTACACCAACAAAAGACGAAAAAATTACTACTTGTATTATCATAACAATAGTTCAACAAACTGAATTCCAATAAACATAACATCTCCAGTTTGTGTAAAATGAATTAAAAGAATGAGATATAAATGTAATGCCATAAGACAAAGTCCTTGAAACTAAAAAAAAAATAACACAAATAAATCCATTTATTAAATGCTACCATCAGATATTGGCAGGAGAGTTGAGACATACGAGGGTTGATCCGTATGCATCACCCCTAACCCTCTTACAATGAAACTACATTCAAGATTTATCTTTTATTTTTCTACAGTCTCTCTCAACACTAATACACTTATTCCATCGGTGCTCCAGCATTTCAATAGCCTCATGAAAAAAAAAAATGTCTGACCTCTGAAAACCACTCCTCCACAACAGATATCACCTCTTGATTATCCAAAAAAAAATTTCCATGTAAAAATTCCTTTAATTTTGGGAATAGCCTGTAGCTGCTGGGGGCCAAGTCAGGCGAATACGGTGGGTGCTCCACCAATTCGAAGCCTGCTTGGTGTATGGCAGCCTTAGCGACACAGGACGTATGGACGGTAGCATTGTCTTGGTGGAAGAGTACGCCACTTGTCAACTTGCCCCGGCGTTTCTCTTTAATAGCCTCTCACAATATTAGAATTAAGTTTGCATAATATAAAATAAATAAAATAAAATAAATAAAAATAGCCTTTATTTCTACTATTACATTTACATAATAATTTAATCACATTTACAGGTTAGGTAATAGTAGTCGCCTCCGTGGCGTAGGCCTCCCCCAAGCTCTTCCACAGTGCTCTGTCACGAGCCTTACTCATCCAATCTAAACCCGTTATTTCGGTGAAGACATCCCTCCATCTCTTCCTCGGGTGTCCTTGACCTCTGTTCCCTAAACTACAGACCAATTAGCCTTATGACAAATATATACAAGGTGTTCTCGAAAGTAATACTGAACAGGATAACAAATACGTTAGACGAATGCCAACCACGCGAACAAGCAGGATTCCGCAAAAAGTTTTCAACTGTAGACCATATACAAGCTATTACCCAACTCATAGAAAAGGCAAAAGAATTTAGAATAATGTTATATATGTGCTTTATAGACTACACGAAAGCCTTTGACTCGCTGCACTTTGAAGCAATATGGTCATCATTGGCGCAACAAGGTGTAAATAAAAAATATATAAACATTATATCCAATATATATACAAAATGTTATGCGAAAGTGCGTCTAGAGCGTGAAGGTCCAGCATTCTCCATACAAAGAGGAGTAAGACAGGGGGACCCGCTTAGCCCAAAAATATTTTCAGCGGTGTTGGAATCTGTTTTCAGATGTGTAGAGTGGAAAGCGAAAGGCATAAAAATTGACGGAGAAATGCTGAGCCACCTACGTTTCGCAGACGACATAGTCGTTTTTGCCGACAGTGCAGCCAACCTGGAAAGCATGGTAAATGAGTTAGCAATGGCGAGCAAGAGAGTAGGGCTGTCAATGAACAAATCAAAAACAAAGATCCTGACCAACGGCGAACTCGTGGATATTGCTGTAGAGGGCGAAAAAATAGAATACGTGGAAGAGTATATATATCTTGGCCAAACAGTGTCGTTTGAAGACAACACAGAAAAGGAAATTCAAAGAAGAATATCTACATCGTGGAAAAAGTACTGGGGATTAAAGGAGATCATGAAAAACGGCTCTGTCCATATTAATATAAAGAAAAAACTCCACGACATGACTATACTTCCATGCTTAACATATGGTTGTCAGACATGGTCTTTAAGGAAGAAAGATGAAGAAAGAATCGCTGTTTGCCAACGCAAGATGGAAAGAAGTATGCTCGGGATAAAGATAGCAGACAGGGTAAACAACCACAAAATAAGAAAAACAACAAAAGTGGTAGATGTAAAAACCAAAATGAGAAAATTAAAATGGCAATGGGCAGGGCACATATGCCGTATGGAGAACAGGTGGACGAAGCGTTTGGTGGAATGGTACCCGTACGAAGGGAACAGAGGTCAAGTTTGCATAATAGGCCCCTGTAATAGTCTCTCCCTTTTTCAAATAGTCAGCCAGGATTATTCCTTGAGCATCCCAGAATACAGACAGCATAACCTTTCCTGCAGACGATGCCACTTTAAATTTACGTGGTGGCGGAGAACCACTGTGTTTCCACTGCTTACTTTGAATTTTAGTTTCGGGATCATAGTGATGTACCCAAGACTCGTCCATGATTACGTATCTATGGAGAAAATTATCTTTATTAGCTTGGTACATATCCAACAGACGCTGGCAAATCAATACTCTATGTCTTTTCTGATCAATGGTCAACATTCGTGGCACCGATCTTGCACTGATCTTGTTCATACCCAATTCTTTAGTAAGTATCTGTTGCACTACATGATATGACAAGCCAGTCTCTTCAAGAATTTGCCTGATACGTAATCGCCGGTTTTGTAACACCATATCGTGAACTTTATTAATGTTTTCGTCTGGAGTAACCGTTACAGGTGGTCCACCGCCATGTTGGTTTTCACAACTTGATCTTCCGCACTTAAACTCTCGACACCAACGTTTCACTATGTAATAGGATACTGCACACTCCGCTACAGTTGCCACAATATCTTGATGGATTTGAGTTGATGTACAATTATTTTTTTTGTAGATATTTTATTACCACCCTCTGCTCAACAAAATCCATTTTCATACAAAAAAACCACGACTCAACAATTACAGTAAGCTGTAGCTCAATAATAGTTCGACATTTAAAAATGTTTTATTTTTTTTAATAACCTCTAAATGTCTATAAACCTACAGCAAAAAGGTTTTAATAACCAAGTGACAGCAAAGAGGTCAGGGGTGGTGCATACGGATCAACCCTCTTAGTCTACATAGAGTACTAATTGCCACATTGCTAGTAAATGAAAATGAATGAATGAGTGGATATGATTTATTTGCATGATACTTCCGCTAAATAATTTTAGAAAAATTTACTGTCAAATTTGCAGTTATCTTTCGATTTTGATATTGGTATGAAAAAAGATAAACTAACATCAAAAAGACAAAAGGAACAGCGATACATAATAAACTAAAATCTCTTAACTATTACAAAAATCTACTATTACTAATATCAGAATCTTGCAATTATATGACATAATGTTGCATGAATGACCTAAACTTGGGTGCTGATACCCATATCTTCACAATACATAGGTATTTCAAGAAAAGTCATTCTCTAAATTTAATGGATTTAAGTTTTGTTAAACTGACACCATTTTCAATGTTATTCTATGATTTTCCTATTTCTTATATCTTATACCAGTGGTTCCCAAACTGTGCGCCGTAGACAGTAGAGAGGAGCGCCGTGAGGTAATCCTCCTCACCATGTTTCCTATCTATTTTGAATAGCCTAGCTCGGTTAGGGCACCGCCACCGAAATTTTAAACTTGCAAGTGCGGAGTGGACTGAAAAAAATTGGGAACCCCTGTCTTATACCATCACCTTCCTTAGCTGTTTATACAGTCACCAATGTCACCATTAGATATATCTGGACATGCCCCTATTGTAGTATTAGAGTGCATGTTCAAATATTTTTGAGCACCTCAGATGCTCCGATGTATCGACGACTGTAATAAGGTGATGTGACAATCATCATAAATACATGTTATATGTCTCCACAGCTCCAGCAATAGCAACCACAGTTCTTCCAATGAGTCAAGTTACGGGCAGTCCAGCGAGCTAAATCTGATCAACTCAGACTCAGACAGTGATGATGGCAACCTGTGGCAAAGGTCTGACATTGACCAAGAGGACAAGGCTAAGATGGACAGTGTCTTGTCCAAGACTAGGCCAAAACATAATTATTTTATATTGAGAGGTAAGAAAGTGGCCCTGCAACTTCATTTGAACAAAGGAATGCTACTCAGTACTTCACTTATTGAATCCGGGATTTAAATTAAAGCAACACGAGTTACATTAATTTACTAAATATGTCAGGTGCGTCTCATACTCTCGCACTTTTGGTATGATTTCATTTTAGAAACGTTTGAAACATATAATCATAGCTGGGCATTAACTCGTTAATCCGTTAATCGTTAGTTAACGAAGTTAACATTTCGATTAACGGATTAACTTTTAAGTTAACTTGAAAAAGTGTTAACGGACTAGTTAACTTCCGTTACATTTCCCTAAATCCGTTAATCGTTAATCGCACCCCACCGCGCCGCAAAAAACTAGTTCTGACAAGTACGTTCGGGCCGGTCGACATGTGCGACGCGTGGCAAGTTGGCAACGGCAATGTATTATATTTCTCAAGCTTCATTCTTCAGATATAAAAACCAGGTAGTCCTTTAACCTACTAGGCAACTCATCGCATGTTTAAAGTAGGTAGCAAAAACTTTAACTCAAACAGGTCTATCCCTACTTTTCCTTGATGGGGCGCGCGGCTTGCCGCCATTGCTCATTCTTTATTCTTGCGAGGCAACGAACGCACGTAAAATCATAATTTTGTTTCAAAGTCGTTTAAAATGCCTATACGTAGTGCACTTAGTGCAGACATTATACGATTTATACGAGAATACGAGATGTAAGCTGTGGGATTATTCGTTTCGTATTCGTTGTGCAATATAAAATATATTTGTTATTAAAATTGTTCATCATCCTGGAGGTTAGTCGAGAACTAACACGAAGGAATAAATCATCCTGGGGGTTGGTCGTGAATCAACACGAAGGAATAAATCATCCTGGGGGTTGGTCGTGAATCAACACGAAGGAAAAAATTATCTTGGGGGTTGGTCGTGAACCAACACGATGGAAAGTTTGTTCGTACTTCGAACACCGATTGCGCCCGGGGGTTGGTCGTGAACCAACCAAAGGTTTAATTAAGATCGGACAGCGCGCAACGAAACAAAGGGCCCTAAATAATCATATTGTGTTGTGTTAAAGAGACGAGGGAGGCTTTCTTTTTATTTGTTTTTAGATGGCCCAACAGAAGAAACTCAAGCAAAATTGCCGAGTGATAATAGATTCTTCAGATCCTGAAGAAAAATCAGATACTTACTTAAGTGTAACTATTTTAACTATTTTTGTAAAAAACTTACACTTTGTGATCAAATACCTTGCATTTACTTTGTACCGCGCGGGCCGTGAGTCCACGACTGGTAACTATAAACCTGGGGGGCGGCCTAGAGTCGTCACGAAGATAGAACTTGCTTGGGTTGGCCGTGAGTCAACACGATAGCAATGCATAACACAATTTAATAAATCTATAGCGGTTCTCGATCAAAACCACGCACATTTTAAAACACCAAGTTCAAGTTTTTCTATGTGCAATAAAGAATTATCTTTTAAGTTCAAGTTCAAATATACTTTATTCATGTAGGCCTATTTATGTAATCTAAAACCTTACGGGTTTTATTTTGAAAAACATTCGAAGTCTACCCTCGAATTAAAAATATTTCTTTTAAAATTTTTCACCAGGCGGGCAGCGCTCCGCGGTTCAGTTTTGATTTGTGCGTGTCAGAGACACGTCGGTCTAGCTGCCGAAATGTTCGGTACAAGACTACATTGCCTTTTAAAATAAATCCTTACATATAAAATATATTTGGATTTTTAATATCCAATTATATGTGACAGAATAAATTTTACTCACACCTAACCCATAGTACGGTACTTTTATCCGCCCAGAGGTTGAATTTGAATAAACACGAGACTACCTCGTAAATTTATAATTGAAACAATACAATAGTACCTATATTGTTTTTATATTACCCACATAAGTATAACTTGTCTCTAAAAGTGGGAATTGTTAAATAGGTGTACCTACATCACGTCACGCGATGTGAATCTGATCGAAATTCCTAAACTTAAGCTGGATAAAATCTCTTTTACCACAAATGAAATGTAATAAACTAAGTGGTAATACCCTGCACAATGTATATATTTTGGTGACCATTTTTGAATGTTTATATATGCATATAACCATACAAATTATCGGGATACGTATGCCAATATTGTTATGGGATACATGAAAATATAAATATATTTATAATACCGTGATCGCTTAAAGGCATAGGCGATTTCAGTATCTAAGTACCTTGTGTCTGTTTAAAAATATGATTTTACTTTTTTAAGTGATATTGAATAATTCAATAATTTGAATCATCCAATTGTAACAAAGACACCTAACTGAATTGAATTACAGGAAAATGGGCTTATTCATCATTATCTATCTAATAAACCCAATGAAACAATTTGTGAGTACTGAATATGAAAGAAAGAAAGAAAGAAAGAAAATAACTTTATTTTGCATGAAATATGGTACAAAAGGTGGTCAGACAATATTATACATAAGTAACACATATTTCACCAGCATCTGGCATGCAAAAAACTAAACTTACAACTGAAGCTAAGAAACAAACGCAAACACGTTTTACGCTTATTTCTTCATAAATACAAGTTCATGCCGAAGCCTGACAAAGTGACCATTAGAGTACCATCTAACTGAGTTAATGATAAAGCGGTTTCGGTACAATTTGGCTAAATACACACACGAATATATTTGTTCGCATCTCTCACAGATATTTAATATTTATTTTTATGGTCGTAAATAATGGGTAACTAGGTAAATACCTATTAACCTGTATCAAAACTACAAAACGATTACCTTCCGATTATCTTTTAAAGGATCACCCTCAGATTATGCACATAAAAATATAAATACATAATTAAGAAGCTAATAGAAACCGTAAAAAAATAATAAATGACGAATGCACCTATGGTTCAACTCTCATGTGTCGGTCGCGATACTCTTTCAGCCATCATCAATACGATGATACCATGCAATACGTTTTTGCCAAGTTTAAAATATATGTACCTTGATATTATAAGTTTAGTAACTGTAGTTGGTGGGGACCCACCACTTGCAATACCGTTATGTCATTAATATAGCACATTCATGACATAAGTCATGGATTAAAATATTAAGATGAATCCACTTAATATAATATTTGTTTTCTGAACTCTCAATACAACCATAGTAGCAATACAGCAAAGGCAATTTTTTATTATTATTCCGGCTTTAATGTTTACATTTTATAAATATACAACATTACGTCGCACAGTCTTTCGTTCCTTGCAGAGCGAATACTTGAATGGAGGGCATAAGTTTTTAGATTTGATGCTTAATATCTGAATTTCTGTTGATTGATATTCATTTCATTTCATTGATTGCGTGGTTGATTGCTGTGCTGTCCCGTTCGCGCTGCGAGAATAGAAGCCGCTACACCAATATTTGTGAAAATATGGTCAATCGCGCCTTGCGGTCAATAATAGTAATTTAAATAAAATAAAAAAGGTTCATATCATTTATATATTCTATTTAAAGGTACTCGTCACATGCAGCCATTTATAAATGTACCTATATACTAAATTAATTCCTAATGATGTTTGTTAAACGCTGATTTTACCTACTCAGGTTTAACTGGATATTATTATGCATTTTAATAGCTCGAATATATGTACATTAGGTACGTATATATAATTAAATGATAAATAAATATTCTGTTACCATTAATGGACCTTGGCCCATTCATTATATGTAATATGAGCGCAATAATAAACATTTGAGTGTGAGTAAATTACAATCTTATTTGAAAGATTACTTCGAAAGCTGAGTAGACTGCTAGTCTTATAAATTATTTTTGTTTAGAATACCTTTGGTGATGCCACACATATGACATGCTTTATGCTTAATAACTGAACAGAAAGCATAATTTATGCACGTTCATATATTTTTTAGATTTCAGGAACGTGGTGGATTTTTTAATTTGATAAAAATCAAAATATAATTCTTCTTGGGTAAATCAAAGGACTTAAAAACGACGTTAGACATGTTTCGAGCAAATACATGTTTTTTGTTAAGTTAAAGCTCTCGAAAACGCGCTAGGCCGCGTGAGTCTTTGTCCATTGCACGTCGTGTCACTATTCGTTGATCAGGAGCTGCTGTAAGCCGATTTGCGCGTGCACGCGCCTAATAACTGAATTTTGTCATTGTCGTCGTCTGCTCAGAGATCATCGTAAACAGGATGAGTCGTCGTGAGACAGACATCACACGGCCTACGCGTCATAAGCGTCAAGACGCGGGAAAAGACATCAAAGCCACAGCGTATCCCACCCTGTATGGAGGTAACGCTGGGTTGTATCGTTAGCCTAAATTACGTCTTATCTTCGTAGATAATTACACTTAGACGAGCCTGAATCTTGTCATCAATAGTGTACTGTTCTGAGCCTTCAAAAATTCCGTATCGCGGACAAGAACTGCTAGTGAATTTTAATACATTTCACAAAAGGACATATGTCTTATGAGTTTACTCGTATAAAACTAATGCAAAGTTGACCACAAATTGTATGGAATCTTAGACAATTAGGTTTTGTGAAGAACAAATTAGATTTTGTTTAAATATCCTAATACGTAAAAGTATATATATATATATATATATATATATATACAACCTGGCTATACCTAATATATGTATACCTTTTTGAACCTGCATTGCTAAACTTTCCCGTGCTTCTTAACAATACCTTATAACTCAATTGGAACAGTAAACTTGTGTATAACATACACATATGTACATGGTAGATAATTATTCCTACAAATATGTTTTCAGAAATAAATATGCTATGATAATATTGATAATGGGAAAGAATGCAGCAAAACTTTCAACTCTTAACATCTACCTGGTTTTTATATCTGAAGAATGAAGCTTGAGAAATGTAATACATGATCAAACGAACTTCAAAGTGAAGTTCGATCAGTATTATATGAGTAAGCTTCATTCGAAGATATAACTACCCTCCCTCCCCTATACCCGGAAAGAAAGTTTTGCTTTAGAAAGTAAAGTCTCTAAAAATAATGAGCAATGGCGGCAAGCCGCGCGCCCCATCAAGGAAAAGTAGGGATAGACCTGTTTGAGTTAAAAGTTTTTGCTACCTACTTTAAACATGCGATGAGTTGCCTAGTAGGTTAAAGGACTACCTGGTTTTTATATCTTCGAATGAAGCTTACTCATATAATACTGATCGAACTTAACTTTGAAGTTCGTGTGATCATGTATTGTTTGTGAGTAAACGAAATTATAGGTAGGTAAGAAAAAAAAACTCATTTCATTTACGATGGCGGGATTCCATTTGAAACTGCACAAAGAGAACCTAAATGTTGATCTATTGTTTACGAGCTCTGCTTTTCAAAATCAGCATGTGGTTTTATTAGGTACCTACACTACCTACAGTGAAGTAATGTCGAGCTAAGCGATATTGATACGTGATAATACTTGGGTATATAAATACTTTTAATTGACAAAAAAAAGAAAAAATCGTAAAGATAACTTAAACAATTACTTAAATTGGTTTATTCATTTTTTGCGTATAACGGTGAAAGCTTAAAAAGTGAATTATTTATTTAATAATATCTAGACAGACTTGATCGAATGTAGGATGTAGGAATAGGATTACCCTACCCCCTACAATACTATACTACTAAGACTAGTACAAGGTACAAGTGCAACAACAACTAGTTTTATAGTTATTTGTTATACAAGGGTGCAAAGTTGTATTTTACCCGCGAGTGTGGAATTGAAACACGAGCAAGCGAAAGGATTCTATAGCTGAACCACGAGCGAAGCGAGTGGTTCTGAATTAGAATCCTGAGCGTAGCGAGTGTTTAAACACACGAGAAGTAAAATACATTTGCACCCGTGTGTAATACAAAACTTTTCCCCTCACTATAGCGAGGAAAGTGCAACATCCACAGGCGTTAGATCATCTTCATCAACTGGAATCACTAATTTTTTTCACTCACTAAAAAAACTCTGGAAATTCTTTACTTTTACGTGAGAAGTTTTTAAGTAAAAATTTTGTTGACAATGTTGACATTTCTGACGTATGAAATGTCAATGATGCGTTTTGAAATTGCATCGACTTAACTTGTGCGTTCAGAATTATATAAAATAACATAATTATTAAAAAACAAACGTTTATTATGGAATTTTAAGGTTTATGACTTAAAATCATTAAATAAAGCTAAATCTGGTATTTTTTATTAAATTCTCAAACCATTTATTTAATGATAATTAATATCGAACGAACCATTATTATGAGCGTTTTACGTTTTGTTATCTGTCAAGCTACTTAAACACGCAGAACACGCTCCATCCAAGGTCAAATTACTTTCCCCACTAGTGGATAAAATGCGTTTTTCCCCGCTTGTTTTAAAGGATAAAAGACGGCTTTCCGAGCTAGTGAGGGGAAAAAATATTTATCAGACTGACATGACTGTCAAATAATAACACGACACGACACGACGCCGCAAAAAAAGGTTTGCCGGGTATCACTACTCGTATTGTTTACGCCCAATGAACGTCTCAAGTGGAATCCCGAGATCGTAAATGAATTGGGGTTTTATGTCTTGCTGGTGCGCGAAAGTGAGAAAACTGAGAAGAAATTCGATTTATATGAATCATACTATTGTTTGATTTCCACCGGCGCTTAGAGTGACGAGTCTTTTGATTTTTAATACCTACTAAATACGTACTAAATAGTGTGTGTTTTTATTAGTAATCGGTAACAACGGCTTAATTTCATGGCAGCGTTGTTAAGTTAAAGGACTCTGTAAAGTAAAATTCAGCTGAAGTTAGTAATAATTGACCGTCTTCTTTAAAATTGTTACTTTCCTTTACTTTAACTCGACCACGCTACCATGAAATTCAAAGTATCAAAACGTTGCTACCGATCACAAGTATTTATACAGAAAGAGTGCAAAGTCGAAAGTAAAAGGATATAGGTACTATTCAAATTAAAACCATAATCGCATTCTAATTTCACTATAATAGAGTTTGTATGAAAATCCGTGGCCGTGTCGTGTTACTCGTATTTAAGTGACTAGGTACAGTCGCCATCAGATAAATCGGAGCTGTCGAGGTGCAAAAAAATATCTGAACATCAAACTTAACTCAAACTCAAAATATTCTTTATTCAAATAGGCCTAGCAACAAGCACTTTTAAACTGTCAAGTTTTAATTATTACCTTAATCTAAATATCAGAGAAATTTATTGATGCAGTTATTATTATTCTTAAAAACATTGAATTATAGATGTCAAACTTAATAATAAGAATTTCACAATAGGATCGTCAAACGCCAAAATTGTATAAAAAAATACTAGTCTAGAAACTTTCTAGAATAAAAATCTAAATGTCAAAAATACGTATTACCTAATATAGGTATTCATTGAATTATCAATTTCATCATTATTAACATAATAATAAATAATTAATTATTTTCAATCACAATACCACGGTGTTTCATCATTCATGTAGTCTTGTGTGCTATAATAGGCTTTAGAGATAAGTTTACGTTTTACATATTTTTTAAATTTATTAACAGATAATTCAGTGATGATATTTGGAAGTTTATTATAAAATCTTACTCAATTACCCATGAATGATTTTTTAATTTTATGGAGCCGAGTGAAGGGTACTGCAAGCTTATGCTTATTTCTAGTATTAATCTTATGTATGTCACAGTTTTTCTTAAAACTGGCAATGTTTTTATGTACATACAGAATATTCTCATAAATATATTGACAATGCACTGTCATTATGTCAATTTCCTTAAATTTATCTCTAAGTGAGTCTATGGTTAATTTTCTCTTCTGCAGAACAAAAATGGTATTTATCTCTGAAGCACCACCCCACAGTAAAATCCATATGACATAACGCTATGGAAGTAACTAAAATATACTAATCGAGCTGTTTTCACATCAGTTAACTGACGGATTTTGCTCACTGCAAAAGCTGCAGAACTCAGTATCAATATGGGGACCCCACTGGAGTTTAGATTCTAAAGTTATACCAAGAAAAACTGCACTATCAACCAATTCCAATTCCTTGTCCTTCACAATGACACTTGTTTGCACATGCCTTACGTTACTGCTAGTGACAAACTTAATACATTTAGTCTTTTTTCTTATTTAACAATAAGTTATTAACATTGAACCAATTTACTACTTCTGAAATAGCATCGTTTACATCATTGTAAGCTTGTTGCTGTCGTTTGACTTTGAAAATAAGTGAGGTATCGTCTGCAAACAATACTATATCATGGTGGGTCTTTACAAGGTATGGCAGGTCATTAATGTAGATAAGGAACAGGAACGGCCCCAATATTGATCCCTGCGGTACACCCATAGAGACCAATGACCCCGGTGATCGCTGTCGCAACCGATATCGGTCTAAAGTTAGTGGGGTCGGATGTGCTACCTGATTTAAATAAAGGAGTGAATTTACTATGTTCTATGTTTACTATGTTGTATGACATCTAACATTTATTCAGCAAATAGCACTCTAACGGCTTGACAATAGAGGCGTGTTCAGATATTTCTGAGCACCTTGGCCGCTCCGATATATCTGATGACGACTGTACCTATGTTAATTTTGTACCCAGATCGGGAGATAGAATATAAATGTTCATGAAGAGGAACTCTGGGGTCTACCGCGAATATCGATAGTAACATTATCTGCCTCTATCACTCTTAGTGGCTTGGCGAAACAGGCTTTAGGTTACTTTTCGCTCATGTCGTCGCAAATATAGACATATTTGTTATCAGGGCATTCAGTGTGATGTCTTGAACACAAATATATGAGATGACAAGCGCGAAAGTGGTGGGGGCAGTTGCTGTGACGTCAAAAAGTCGGCAGTACAAAGTTTTTTACTTTTTAGGATTCCGTACCTCACAAAGAAAAAACGGAACCCTTATAGGATCACTCGTGCGTCTGTCTGTCTGTCTGTCTGTCTGTCCGTCTGTCACAGCCTATTTCCTCCGAAACTACTGGATCAATTAAGTTGAAATTTGGTATACATATGTAAGTTTGTGACCCAAAGACGGACATGTAACGCAAACAAATGAATTTTAAACATGGGGGCCACTTTTGGGGGGTAAATGAGAAAATTAAAAAATAAAGTTTTTCAAACTATATCTTGTTATATATCAAATGAAAGAGCTCATTGTGAGAATCTTAAATATTTTTTTTACAATTTTAGGATAAACAATTTAGAAGTTATTCAAGAAAATAGGCAAAAAATGACCATTCACATAAAAAATACATTGTTTACATTGTGTAATATACGGAACCCTTGGAACGCGAGTCCGACTCGCACTTGGCCGGTTTTTTTTTCACTAGACTTATATTGACCGGGATATAGACCGTGATTACCTACGATCACGGTCTATATCCCGGTCAATATAAGTCTAGTGAAACCAACCGTGAATCATTCAAAACTCTAGTTTTTAGGGTTCCGTACCTCAAAAGGAAAAAACGGAACCCTTATAGGATCACTCGTGCGTCTGTCGTCTGTCTGTCCGTCTGTCACAGCCTATTTTCTCCGAAACTACTGGACCAATTAAGTTGAAATGTGGTATACATATGTACGTTTGTGACCCAAAGACGGACATGTAACGTAAACAAATTAATTTTGAACACGGGGGCCACTTTTTCTCATTTACCCCCCGTAAATGAGAAAATTACAAAAATAAAGTTTTTCAAACTATATCGTGTAACATACCAAATGAAAGAGCTCATTGTGAGAATCTCAAATATATATTTTTTTATAATTTTGCAATAAACAGTTGAGAAGTTATTCAAGAAAATAGGCAAAAAATGACCATTCCCCTTTTTTTTTCTTACTATAGCAATATGGGTACCAAATGAAAGCTAGTGAAAAGACCATTTCAAAAATATATGTAAACAGTCTGGTTTTTTGTTTGTTTTAATAATAGTTGCAGTTTAATGTAACAGAAAATTATACTTTTTTTCAACTTGATGTACTTTTCTTGTTTTTGGTTATATCTGGCAAAGATAGATATAACTCCGTAATAGATGGATACAGTCTAAGGAAAAAACGTGCCTCGAAAATCACGAAAATTTGATTCTCGATCAGATGTCACCACTAGTTTTGGCCTACTCTCGTATAGAGGGCGTTGACGGTTTCGTTTGTTATTTATAATTTTAACGCATATCCGTTAAAGAACATGGGTCAAAATCATATAAAAATAATTAATGCAAATAAAAAAAATCATTTATCCATATTTAAATACATTTTAACGTATTTTTATAAATCTTCATTTATAGTTTTAAAGTATGTCGATAGATGGCAGTGAATTTACAGCGGTTACAAAATTTACTATGACAGTACCGCTCTATCTTATTATATCCTCTTTGTATGTGGTTAATTATTTTTAAACGTTATATAGAGGATATTTACAGTCACTTGGTATGTATTTTGGAATGATCCATTCAGTCATTTTCAA
The DNA here is from genome assembly GCF_947568885.1 of Cydia strobilella. Classification (NCBI taxonomy): domain Eukaryota; kingdom Metazoa; phylum Arthropoda; class Insecta; order Lepidoptera; family Tortricidae; genus Cydia; species Cydia strobilella. Next base: position 17,495,243 of record NC_086041.1, on the reverse strand, counting down.
TTTAGAGCAGTTCAAAGTCAACTGTGGATTGTGAAATTTTTGAACGTTTCCTAATAATTTGTTAGACGAAGTAGTGAAAATGTTACAGTATGTTATATATTTTTGATCTACTCACAAAGCTCTTTCATTTGATACCCCTACCCCACATGGTATGATTAAAAAAAAGAAGTAAAAAACTTTGTACTGCAGTCTTCGCGCTTGTCATCTAATATATTTGTGTTCAGGACATCATACTGAATGCACTGATACCAAATATGTCCATATTTGCGACGACATGAGCGAAAATCGATATCCAGAAGACTTCTAGACCGAAAACCGACCCTCTATCTTGCGTATGCGTATACGAGCCAGGGACCGGCCCGCTATCCCTTATCGGGGTTTTATAAGGGTATTGCATAAGGCTTAACTCACCATACCCTTTGCCAGACGAAACCCTTTGTTTTGCTTTTAAAAACCCTTATATAAAGATACCACATTTGAGTAATCGGTAGCCCAAATACCCTTACAAAACCCTTATCATCCGCTCACCAACACCTTGCATATTGCTTATAAGGGTTAGCCTTATAAAGGGCTTTCCTTTTAGCCAGGGACCGGACAACCCTTTCCGCGATAAAACCCTTTCAATGGGCGACACTTAAACACGGCTAACACATTGAAAGACTTTCCCTATTGAACTGCAAGCCCATTCATACCCTTACCTTTGACTAACCCTTACCGAAAAGCTAACCAAAAATAAGGCTAGCTCTTAATAAGGGTTACCCTTATCTTTAAGCGCTTTTTATAAAGGTTTCCCTTTGCGTGAAAGAGACAGGATTAGTATATATCTACGTTAGTGTATGAAAAGGAAAGAAAATACGTGTCTAGTCAAAGAACGCCGCCGTCGCCGCCGACGATCGCTCGGATTCGAAGTAATGTGTGCTTTATGAACAAGGTAGACGACTTAAATTAGCACGTTTATATGCTAAAAGGGAAGCCCTTTATAAGGCTAACCCTTATAAGCAATATGCAAGGTGTTGGTGAGCGGATGATAAGGGTTTTGTAAGGGTATTTGGGCTACCGATTACTCAAATGTGGTAGCTTTATATAAGGATTTTTAAAACCAAAACAAAGGGTTTCGTCTGGCAAAGGGTATGGTGAGTTAAGCCTTATGCAATACCCTTATAAAACCCCGATAAGGGATAGCGGGCCGGTCCCTGCTTTTAGCATATAAGCGTGCTAATTTAAGTCATCTACCTTGTTCATAAAGCACACATTACTTCGAATCCGAGCGATCGTCGGCGGCGACGGCGGCGTTCTTTGACTAGGCACGTATTTTCTTTTCTTTTCATACGTAGATATATACTAATCCTGTCTCTTTCACGCAAAGGGAAACCTTTATAAAAAGCGCTTAAAGATAAGGGTAACCCTTATTAAGAGCTAGCCTTATTTTTGGTTAGCTTTTCGGTAAGGGTTAGTCAAAGGTAAGGGTATGAATGGGCTTGCAGTTCAAAAGGGAAATCTTTCAATGTGTTAGCAGTGTTTAAGTGTCGCCCATTGAAAGGGTTTTATCGCGGAAAGGGTTGTCCGGTCCCTGATACGAGCAATAGAGGTAGGTACCTAATTTTCGATTTTCGCGGTAGGCCCTCAGATTTTTAAGTTACTCATGTCAGTCATCCCAATTATTTACGTCTTTTTAGGGTTCCGTACTCCGTAGTCAACTATAGAAACCCTTATAGTTTCGCCATGTCCGTCTGTCTGTCCGTCCGCGCCTTTGCTGCGTGATCATTAGTACATACTAGAAGTTGCATTTTAACTTGCATATATAATATATATAAATTAATCATGCCGAGGAAGTGGTAAATTAAAAAACTGAAATAAACATTTTTTTCGAGTTCCTCCCCTACATGGAGATGAGTTTTTTTTGCTCCAATCCGATGGTGTGGCGTGTCGTCTTTCAATAATCTCCCCCGTCTAAGAGCCCCGTTTAAAGCAGCCTATTGTGACGGACGGGCAAATACGGAACCCTACACTAAGCGTGGCCCGATACGCTCTTGGCCGGTTTTTGTTTTTAATCTGTTTACTTTCAGAACCCTATTTTTTTAATAAGTAGATCACTATCGCAAGTATCGCACCAATATAAAAAGGACGGCCAAGTGCGAGTCGGGACTCGCGCACGAAGGGTTCCGTACCATTACGCGAAAAACGGCAAAAAAATCACGTTTGTTGTATGGGAATGGGAGCCCCACTTAAATATCTATTGTATTCTGTTTTTAGTATTTGTTGTTATAGCGGCAAAAGAAATACATCATCTGTGAAAATTTCAACTGTCTAGCTATCACGGTTCATGAGATACAGCCTGGTGACAAACGGACAGACAGACAGACGGACGGACAGCGGAGTCTTAGTAATGGGGTCCCGTTTTTACCTTTTGGGTACGGAACCCTAAAAAGCAACTTTTGTTACATGTTAACGGATTAACGTTAACTTCCGTTAACTCGTCCGAAATGTAACGTTTTAACGTTTCACGAAGTTAACTTTTTTATTAACGGATTAGCGATTATCGAAGTTAACTTTTTGATTAACGGTGCCTTACGGTGCCCAGCTATGCGTATAATAATGTTTGATATAATGAACTAAAAATCTATGTATGCCGAGATGCTCAGAGGCGACACATTCACAATTCCGTAGAAAATGGGAACCGCGCCAAAGTTTGGAAGTTCTTAAAGTTACTTGGAGTTGGGAAGCAACCTCAAAACTCAATCAGTGATAGCGTTGACCTCGACCAGCTTAACCTGCATTTTTCCTCTTCTGCCACTTTTTCTGGGTCAGTTAAGTTGGACACCCTTAACTTTCTTTCAAATATCCCAACTCCTGACTATCCCCCTTTCTCTCTTGCTCAATTTACTGACAGTGACGTTAAGAAGAACGTAATAGCCATCTCGTCTAATGCCATTGGAGTCGATAATCTGAGCCGAAACATGATCCTTCCCCTCATTGACCTCATAGCTCCTATTATCACCTGTTTCCTCAATAGCTCCATTTCTTCTAATGTTTTCCCGTCGCTTTGGAAAGATGCCGACGTCATTCCTTTGCCTAAAACGTCCAGTCCTTCCTCCTGCTCAGACTACCGTCCTATTTCCATTCTTCCTTTCCTCTCTAAAGTTCTAGAGCGTCTAGTACATCAGCAACTTACTTCTTTTTTGAACAGACACGCGCTCATGAACCCATACCAATCCGGATTCCGTACAGGCCACAGCACAACTACTGCTCTTGTAAAAATTACTGACGATATCCGGGCTGGTATGGATAATCGTAAGATCACGGTATTATCGCTTCTGGACTTCAGTAATGCTTTCAACACGGTTGACTTCGACATCTTGTTAGGCATATTGCGTTCACTTAATGTATCTCCTGCGGTAGTTGACTGGTTTCACAGTTACTTAGTGGGGCGTCGGCAGCGTATAAAGGCGGATTCCTATCGATCTTCGTGGTGCAACACGCTTGCTGGTGTCCCACAGGGCGGTGTGTTGTCTCCTCTTCTTTTTTCTATCTTCATAAACTCTATCACTTCCAATATTTTGTCCTCCTACCACCTTTACGCTGACGACCTTCAAATCTACTCTCAGGGCTCTGTTACCGATCAATCACAGACTATCTGCGCCATGAACACTGACTTGGAGAGTATTTTAAATTGGAGTAAACGTTACGGTCTCAAGGTTAACCCTACTAAAACTCAGGTTATAGTCATAGGTAGCTCAAAGCTCACTGCCCGGATTGATTTAGGTTCTCTACCTGCCATTGTGTTTGACGGTATTCAGATTCCCTACTCTCTCCAGGTAAAGAATCTCGGTGTCATGATGGACCAGTCTCTCTTGGGTACCTCAGGTGAGTGAGGTTAGCAGGAAAATGTTTGCTGCAACTGCAACACTCCGCAGACTTCGTAATTTCTTGCCTTACGCTACTAAAATTGCGCTAGCTCAATCCCTCTTATTGCCCATATTAGATTATGCCGACATTTGCTATCTGGATCTTACGGAGGACCAGCTGAATAAGCTCGAGCGCCTCCAGAATCTCGGTATAAGGTTCATATTTGGTCTGCGCAAATATGACCATGTGTCACAGTTCCGGTCTCAGCTCAAAAGGCTTCCTATTCGTCTTCGCCGTGAGCCCGTGACTCTCATGTTCTCGCCCTTCTCTATGGCATTCTCTTTAACCCCGCTACACCACCTTATCTCAAAGAGCGTTTCAAGTATCTCTCTTCTATCAGATGTTTTCAGACTCATAGTCTTGCTCCTCAATCATCTACTTCTAAATTTTATAATAGTTTTTTTACCTACCGGGCTGTTCGGCTGTGGAATGCTTTACCAGTAGAATTAAGATTAGCTAAATCTCTCCCCATATTAAAAAATCAGCTAAAGCTATACTTTCTATATCTGCCTTAAGTTGCCATTTTATATATTGTATATATGCGGCGGTCGGGCGCACCGGTGCCCGCCAGTCTGACCAATTAAAGAAGGCTCCCTTTCCATGCATATTATTAGCAATCAGTTACCTTCTTAACTCAGTCGGATAATATAATGAAAAAGCACGAGTGGAATAATACACTGAAAGAGCACGCGTGTTTAATATCTAGGATTATGAGCCAAAAATCGGTGGAATAAAAACGTCGTTTTGAGCAAGTGTGTTGAAAAGCATTTTTTAATACAGTTGCTCAAAAAGTGCTACTTTTCGTGGCTGTTTAGCGTGCGGAAAGTTGGTTTTCGCGAACTAGTGCTTTTTGCTTTTCCAATTTTTTTAAATTTTTACTTGTTCCAATTCATGACTACTTATTGATGAGTGTTAATATTAGTTTTCTTTAAACGTCGTAATCAACATAAAAACCTACTGTTAATGTAAGAATACGAAAAATATGCATATTTCATATTTTATTACTTTTTTTTTTAATTTATTTATTCACTTTAAATATTCATACAACTTTTGCCAGTATGCCACTATTGTAAACCTCTTTGGTTTATGTAATAGTTGGCGAGTTCGCGCGGTCCGATCCGCGTTTGCTTAATACTATTAGGTATACCTATATAATTATATTATACTATTATATATATATAAAACTAATCTATACACATCAAATCTCTGCATCTATTTTATACATTACTCTAGACTTAGGTAGTATTTTTTTAGTCTTGGCATACATCTGCCGTGGTTTTCAACAATGTTAATGATGATCAGTACATTTTTAGGTAAGGTGTTTAGTATACATGGGAGTAGAAAGTCAGTTACTCTTTTACCGTATACATTGTTACTTTTTGGACTTACCTCTTCATCTTTATAAGTATTATAACACGTTTATGTTTTAATGTTGAAAAACCGTTCTTAATAAGTTGTCTGAATGGAATGGAACGCCTGTCAAAGAAGAGGCGTATTTTCTTACTGCAAGAATGTTTTAAGTTTCCAAAGGCAACATTCGATATTGTTTTTATAAATATACGATACACAAATAATCGTAAATAACGATATTTAGGTAATAATAGTACAATGTTTTATTATTTACAATTGTTTCTGTCTTATAGAACATGCATTTGAAAAAAAAAACTTTCATTGAAGTGGGTTCAATAATAATAACAAAATTTATTCTAGTCGAATAAAAGCTAGAAAAACACCTCTTCATATTGTCAATGTCAATGATGTCACAGAATTAATAATATAAAAGTTTCGAATTCTATTCCTTACTTGTTGCTTTTCTTATTTTTTCGCAACTGTATTAAAAAACGTCGTTCGATACACGTGCGGAAACGTCATACTTTCCGCACTAAATAGCATCGAAATGTACTATTTCCAACGGAAAAAAAGGTTAGAACTACGATCTCCCACACAAAGAAACTGCTACCAACAAAGCGGGTTAGGTTAGGTTGGAACTGCGACCCTCCACACGAAACTCACGAAAGTACGGTTACCCGAAAAGTGGGTTAGGTTAGAACTGCGACCCCCCAAACAAAGAAACTGCTACCAGGCAGTAGGGTGGAAAAGTTACCTATCACAAAAAACTGGTAGCAAAAAAGTAGGTTAGGTTAGAACTGTGACCTCCTTCAGTTATGTTTTACCTGCATTGGGCCAGTGGGGATCGACTATAGCCCAAGCCCTCTCGAGTATGAGAGGAGGCCAGTGACCAGTAGTGGGACCAATATATTATTCTTTTATTTTCATTATTTAAATAATTTCTTAAGTATGTTTTCTCAAACATGCAATGAAATATCGTCCTTATGTGCGTCAAAACAGGCTTCAAAGTATCACGTTTCGGGCGGAGCAACTCGAGAGAACTGTAAAGGAATTTCATACGAAATTGAAGGCCTAGGCCGGGAAGTAATTTTTTTTTATATTTTAATGTACCTAAACATGGCGTCTGTGTTCATGAACAGGCTAAACAGCTGAATTATATTTTTTTATTTTTTTCTAGTGACTGAATGGTGGCGCGAAGCCGCGAACGCGAGTGTGGAGCCGATTTCGCTGTTTAGCGAACTAGACTCCACACTAGCGTTGGCGGCTTCACGCCGCGATTCGCGTACGAGTGTGGAGGGCCCTTAACGCCTATTACACACGAACTGATATTAAAATACGAATCTGTATGATACAATGTGTTGAATGAATATAAAAAAAAACGGAACATAATACAATCCATATTTTGTTAGTTACAAATATACTTAAATTACTATGTTAGTACCTAAACTAAGATGTTGGGAGGTCCAGTGCCTAATAAGTGCACTGTCCCATCTCCCTGCCACGACGGCCAGGAGACTGTGGCGGCTGTCGCGCACCCTTCGGAGCGTCGCGGCGCTGCGTTTGCGCAGCGTCGCGTGGAAACCATCCACATGCGCGTCGGCGAACATGCCCGACGCGCTGCAGAATCGCGGCAGCCGCAACAGTACCCTGAACGCGTCGTTGTACTGTACACGCATGGCATTCATAGAACGCTGCGTGTACCTCGTCCACAGGCTGCAGGCGTACAGCGAAGTACAGTACGCTCGAAAAAGTGTACCCTACGGGCGACCATATTAGCCCTAATAGCTAATGCCCTACGTTCGCGTTCAATGTCCGCGTCGTCACGCAAATCGTCAGTGATCAAGTGCCCAAGATATTTGAATGAATATACCCTCCTCAGCTGCTCGCCATTCAAACGAATGGGTGGAATATAGTTGGTCAAGCAAATCTTGCCAGTAGAAAAAGGCGGCAAATTTAAAAAAAATGTAGGCGCTAAGGGATACCGTCCCATAGAAAATTTGAATTTCGCGACTTTTCCTACTGGCAAGATTTGCTTGACCAACTATAAATTTAAAATACGTAAGTCACCAGAGACCATAGACAATATTTAAAATCCTCTGCATTTATAGTTTGTCAAAGGACTGTCTCATTTCAAACATAGACAGAGAGAATCATACTATCTTTGTCTTACACTAGTACTAGCACCCAAAAGAAAAGGCTGTGTATAGTTTTTTTTTGTTCTTATTTACTGACAATTTGGTTTGACCAACTATATCAGGTTGTGTATAATGGCCCTAATAGGGTCTATTGTGGGTCTATTCGAACACTACCTACCAGTGTTGGGCATTCAAGAATAAAATCATTATTTGAATAAGAATTCGTCGGAATGAAATCGAGTTGATTTTAGTCCCGACAAAATTATTCCGCTAATTTTGGCCGGGACTAATTCGTATGTGACAAAATTGAATGGGATTAACTTATTCTTATTCAAATAAATGTAATCATGATTTTTTATTCCAAATAATTTTCCTGGAATAAAAATGTGGTCTGGGTCTAGGTACCGTATAGATAGAGGTAAATAATTGTAGTTTCTTTCTTGTCTAATTTATACCTATCATGCAATATAATCTTACAAATTGACTGTCACATAGTCTTGGTACCCGTATTGCTTTTAATGTGATAACTAAATCATCAGGTACAATTCAGCTGATCTGATCGAATGGTTGGTAGCGAAACTCTTCAAATGGCTGATTGTACCTAAACTAAAGTAACAAATAAAAATACATGTTTCTAAAGGTATGATAAGTAATGGCTCGATGTGGTGTATTCCTATTTCTCCCCGCCGGGCGCATATATGAATAGGCGTTTCATATAAATCATTCCCATATGTCCCCGCCTCATGTATCGCGGCGGCCACGTGGGGTAGGAACAAATGGGGAATACACTCTTGATTTTATTGTTTTCGAATTATTTTTAGTAGTTTTACTGTCCGAATTACTAACGAGACTTATGGTGTTTTTTAAAAGTTATTTTGATATTTAAAATTTGCATTTATTATCAGACGGAAAGATAACAGGAACAGTATTCAAATCGTTCGACTCCCGGGTGCCGCAGTGCTAACAAAGAATTCACCAGCCACGACTTAATCCTATTGTTATTGCCAATGAGTAAACAATAACGGTCACACGTGGAAATTAACACGTCAAATAATACAACTCATGCTGCGACTTTCGGTAAATCTAGCGATAAGCGTAGGACTCTTTTCTTACCTGCTCTAATTTACTATCTCATTCACTTTCCGTGGGTGTGAAAGAGATAGCATACTTAAGAGTAAAAACCTAGCAAAAATTCAGTTACTTGTCTCGTCGATCGATACTTACAATGTATATATGATATCTATACATATTATGTATACCATATATATATATAACCATGGATGAATTAAGTGGTGATTCTGTGATGTCAGTGGACAGTTGTGATGAACAAAATACTACGCGACCGGATGTTGCAGTTTCCGTTAGCACAAACTCTGAAACTAGTGCCGTATTAGACATAATACTTTATGGAAAGTTCTTTGAGCTCCATTCAAACAGTTCAAATGGAAAAAATGTAATTGCTATATGCAAAAAATGTACACCAAACAAAAACAATAAAGTAAAAGGAACCAGCCGTTCAACATCTAACTTCCTTAGTCATCTGAGAAGAAAGCATGGCTCCAGTGTGATTGAAGAGTATCGTCAGTATTTACAGCATAGAAAATAACAAAAGCGCACCAATAAAAAAGTATTAAAAAATATTTTGTATATTTTATGTGATTTTTCGTCATACATAGGTATGAATGACGAAAAATCACATAAAATATATAAAATATTTTTTAATACAGTTGCTCAAAAAGTGCTACTTTTCGTGGCTGTTTAGCGTGCAGAAAGTTGGTTTTCGCGAACTAGTGCTTTTTACTTTCTAATTTTTTTTAATTTTTACTTGTTCCAATTCATGACTACTTATTGATGAGTGTTAATATTAGTTTCCTTTAAACGACGTAATCAACATAAAAACCTACTGTTAATATAAGAATACGAAAAATATGCATATTTTATATTTTATTACTTACCTCTTCATCATTATAAGGTATTATAACACGTTTATTTTTTAATGTTGAAAAACCGTCCTTAATAAGTTGTCTGAATGGAACGGAACGCCTGTCAAAGAAGAGGCGTATTTTCTTACTGCAAGAATGTTTTAAGTTTCCAAAGGCAACATTCGATATTGGTTTTATAAATATACGATACACAAATAATCGTAAATAACGATATTTAGGTAATAATAGTACAATGTTTTAATATTTACAATTGTTTCTGTCTTATAGAACATGCATTTGAAGAAAAAAAACTCATTGTAGTGGGTTCAATAATAATAACAAAATCTATTCTAGTCGAATAAAAGCTAGAAAAACACCTCTTCATAATGTCAATGTCAATGATGTCAGTGTCACAGAATTAATAATATAAAAGTTTCGAATTCCATTCCTTACTTGTTGCTTTTCTTATTTTTTCGCAACTGTATTAAAAAACGTCGTTCGATACACGTGCGGATATGTCATTCTTCACTCGTCCCGAGTCTTTCCACTCGCCTACGGCTCGTGGCAAGATATCTCGGTACTCGTGAAGTAATGACATACTTTCCGCTCTAGCATCGAGATGTACTATTTTTATTATACAAGTAGGTATTTTTATTTTCTTTATTTAGGATTACCAACAGATAATACATCTTACATGCTCTTAAATCTATATAACAATCATGACTGATGCTTATCTAATTATAGGTAACCACAACTTATATAAGTGTCTTGTACCTGTGAACAATAGTGAACATGCAGTAAACTTATGGCTATATGAAATTAGTACATTACATTAACTAAAATATTTACTATAAAAATATTTTATTAATATTTTATTAAGTATTACTTTAGAATTTTTAAGAAACTATGACTAACTAACTACTTTGGGACATCCAGTGAGCCAACATATTTCGTCACCTTTCTTTTAAACTGTTCAAGTTTGTCGTTGAATATGTCAACTCCCGCAGAGCCTGGGATGTGATTGTATGATTTTGCCATTCTTAAAAGGGCAGAATTACGACCTAAATTTGTTTTTCCAAATGGAATGCTAATGGTAGAAGAGCCGGCAGTAAAGTTTCGAACCAACGTGATACCGCGGTGAGATGCACAATGGTTTCCCATAAAACTGATGCTAAGTCCGAATTTGATAGTCTGCCACGGCGGAACTAGCCGAAAGTACAAAAAAAATAGCCACTTCCGGTGCGAAAAAGGGGGGGTCATTTAACCCATCTGATACTGCAATAAAAGCTATGGCATCAGTTAGAAATTTACTGGTAGATACAGAAAAGCGAAATCTGCCAGTATGATTCCTGCCGGAAGTGCTTGGCATACGCTCTCAAAGGTGACCATCGGGACCCCTAAATTAACCCATCTGATACCAGCACGAAACCAATTCCAGTCGGTAGATATGAACCTTCTCTTCAGGAATATATAAGTCTGCCAGGGCGCTTTCAGCCGAAACACCTTGACATACGAGATTATGTGAGCAACATCCGTGGAACCCGTATTTTGGAATTGTACAGATTACAGACATTTTAATTATTGCAGGCTTATGATTTATTACCTAATGCTTATATTTGTATATTTTTATGCCATTAATAACATATATTTCAAATTTATTAATATACACAATATAATTTGGGCATTAACTTAATACCTGCTTACGGCTTTGTACTTCTTTGTTTGCCTTATAAAGGTGCTAACAAATTAGCTACCGATATCTTTACCGTTGATAGTACTCGGCTCCTGAAGTATATGTAAGTATGAAACATTATAGGTTTTATGATGTTATTTTGAGAAAATTGGAAAACAAATTTGCTTTGTAAAAAAAACTCTGTTAATGAGATAATTAAATGAGACCTCATTGAACAGATTCTAAAACCTCTTTTAAATATAAAACTTAACTGGCCACTTCACGCTGATAAATCAAATGACACGTTGACAATGACATTTAAGACAAACAAGCAGTTAAATACATGATGATTATTTTTTAGATAGAATTATAGTTTATTTATTTTGTTCGGTAAATAAAATAAAAATTATGAGAAACTTTCTTAATTTCTATTAAAAGTTAATTGTTCTAGTGTAAAGTACCAACCATCTCGTAAAATTTCTGTAGCTAATTTGTTAGCACCTTATATATAAATAATACAATAATTTCAAATTACAATATCCTTTATTTACCAAAATGATCAAAATTATTCTCTTTATTTATTATTTTTCTTATGTTAGGTTTTTTATAATATGCATATAAAAGTAAAATATAAAAACACTTACAAAACAATACAAAATACATATAAACAAATTATAAAAAACCTAACCTAGGGTGCCGCCGGCAGCGGGGCAGGGCCCAAGCTGCCGGTGGTCAGGGCCGCAGAGAGAGAAATAAATTAATATAATTATTATTATTACATACTTATTGTAAACGGGTGTAAAAAGACAGGATTTTCAACGTCAAGGACGATTTTTACCAATAATCCAAATATGAACATTTTAAATCATTTTTAGGGTTCCTTACCCAAAGGGTAAAAACGGGACCCTATTACTAAGACTCCAATAGATTATATTCTGTTTTTTATTCCGTAATCCGTAGACTAAAATGACATTTCATGTGGTACTAAGAAATGTCATGTCTTACATATGAAACGTCATTTTAGTCGACGGAATAAAAAAACAGACCTTAGTTATCTCAATTTGTAGTGTTATAAAACAACACCCTGAATGTTAAACTACGTCAGGTTTGCGTCAACGTCAAGAAATGTAGGGGAGAGGTGGGCATGACGGGATACTTAATGTTTCAAGTCCAATAAAACTGAAAATGCAATTTTTTTTAAGTTTTTGTTATTTTTATTTTTATCTTTGGTAATCAGTCTTTCATAATCAACACTTACTAGGAACTCTCTAGTTAGATAATTAAATTAAAAATAAATTAAAATGGCCAAAAGTCCCCAAGTATGGTAAGATGGGGAACCCCTACAGGACAAGATAAGAATGATTCATATAAATATTATATTTAGGGCCTAAACAAAACTTAAATTTTTGGCTTTTGGGTCCATCGTCTGATAACTTCTCACGAACTGTTTTACTTTTATTTCTTAAGTCGTCTGAGAGACAGAAAATGTGTTTACAGCTAACATGTACCCCATCTTCCCTTGTTAATTTTATTGTTTGTTGGGTTAATTTTATTGTTTGTAAAAATTGACATGTAAAAGTGCCCCTGTGGCCTATTTGCTGAATAAATGTTTGATGTTGATGTTGATGTTGAAGAATAAATAAATTCTAATCCGCAATTCTTCATCAGTTTATCACTTTAAAACTACGGCCGTCAAGATGTACCCCATCTTGCCCCATGTGCCTAATGAAATTCGAAAGTTTTTTGTAAAATAAACCGTACTTGAAACCAAACAAGTCCTTAGCTGTTGGCGTGATTGCTGGGCCATAGGAATAAATTAACAGTATATATGTGCTGGTGATAATAAGGAAACAAACGTAAACCAAATAAAACACAAAAACCGGCCAAGTGCGAGTCGGACTCGCGCACGTAAGGTTCCGTACCATAATACCATTACGCAAAAAATGGCAAAAAAGTCACGTTTGTTGTATGGGAACCCCACTTAAATATTTATTTTATTATGTTTTTAGAATCATTTATTCATCAATTGTGCATTACAGGTAATGAATACAGGTGTTATAAACAATTAGTTTTAGTTTGTTATAACGGCAACAGAAATACATCATCTGTGAAAATTTCATCTGTCTAGCTATCACGGTTGATGAGATACAGCCTGGTGACAGACGGACAGACAGACAGAAAGCGGAGTCTTAGTTATAGGGTCCCGTTTTTACCCTTTGGGTACGGAACCCTAAAAATAACAAGGAATATGGCAAAAACAGTTTTTTTGCAAATAAATAATTAACGACACCATTTGTCTAGCCGGTCACTGTGCGAACTGATTGCTATGATGGCGACGCATCGTCATGCGTTAACGGGATTCTGATGGTTGGTCAGTCGTGTCGCCATATAAAGCCGCTACCCCGTCTTACTCGTCTTGCACCTCTCTCCCCTACATAAGATAGTGATTAGATGCACCAAATAGGTGAAAAAACGCCTCAAGCGTAAAATAAACCACCAAAAATCATTTTATGTCGCATTACAAGCCTGATTTAGCTATGAATACTAATACCCCCTTATTCGTAAAACTTTACGAGCCTGAATTAGTTAAATTATGTTTTATCCTTTTCTTACAAATACATACATAAGTCAAAATGACAGACAAAGACAAACGATTCATATAGCTAATTTAATGACTATTAATCATATTAATCACATTATTTAATTTATTTTAACTTAATTTATTATAAATATGTGTTATTAATAACGTAATAATATACAAATATAAGCATAGAGTAATAAATTAATAAGCCTGCAGTATTTGAAATGTCCGTAATATGTACAATTCCAAAATACGGGTTATACGGGTACCACGGATGTTGCGCCACATAATCTCGTATGTCAAGGTGTTTCGGCTGAAAGCGCCCTGGCAGACTTATATATTCCTGAAGAGAAGGTTCATATCTACCGACTGGAATTGGTTTCATGCTGGTATCAGATGGGTTAATTTAGGGGTCCTGATGGTCACCTTTGAGAGCGTATGCTAAGCACTTCCGGCAGGAATCATACTGGCAGATTTCGCTTTTCTCTATCTACCAGTAAATTTCTAACTGATGCCATAGCTTTTATTGCAGTATCAGATGGGTTAAATGACCCCCCCTTTTTCGCACCGGAAGTGGCTATTTTTTTTGTACTTTCGGCTAGTTCCGCCGTGGCAGACTATCAAATTCGGACTTAGCATCAGTTTTATGGGAAACCATTGTGCATCTCATCGCGGTATCACGTTGGTTCGAAACTTTACTGCCGGCTCTCCAACCATAAACAGTTTATACAAACCAGGACGAGGTAGCCTAGCAGGAATAGTTATTTTAATCTTACTTAACAATTCTGGGCAATCCAGCCCCTTACTATTAACTAATTTGTAGAGGAACATTAAATCTAGCACTTTTCTCCTGTTACTTAGTGAAATAAATCTAAAGAATTTCATTCGTTTACTATATGATGTGAGTTTACGGCGTTTGGAAGAGGAATATCCTAAATGTGTTAAAAAGCGTCTCTGTACCTTCTCAATTCGATTCTTATGCACCTCGTAGTAAGGTGTCCAAACCTGGGAGCAGTACTCGAGGTTACTTCTTACTAGTGTATTATAAAGCACTTGTATTGTATAGTTTCTCGTATGCATACATACCCCGACTATCATGTTTTAAGTTTGATTACAACTAAACTCATATAAATCATATTACTTGCATTTTTATTCCACTATCCATATCTACACCTTTATTATATAGATACCTGCAATGGTTGCAAGCAATTACAAATAAGTCAAATACATAAAGGTACTAATTTAATTGTAAATTACTTACTAAAAAGCCTCATTAACCAGTCACTAACCTCTTTATAACTAAACAAATTAGCCCAAACTACTATACTTTCCACAAAATTCTGGGTCCATTACGTTTAGTCATTATATAGTTCCCTTGTTCACTTTATAGCTTTATCACACAGCTACAAAGTAAGAATTATGAAGTTTCTATAAAGTCTCTGATAGGTATTTAAAATTTGCATTTGTATTGAGACGGAAAGGTAGGTAACAAAGAAACAATATCAAAATCGTTTGAAACACCGCCTGCCGCACGCACGTGTTTATTAGCAAGTGCTAACAAATAATTTAACAGGTACGACTTAAACCTATTGTTATTGCCAATGAGCAATGGCGGTCATAAGTGCAAACACGCCAAATAATACTATACAATTAATTCATGCTGCGACTTTCTACACATCTAGCGATAAGCGCCGCAGGTTCTTTTTTTTTCCTGTCATTTACTATCTCTTTCACTGTCCGTAGGTGTGACAGAGTTAGCATATGTAAGACCTTAAGGTTGATAGGAGTAATTAACAAAATAAATAATACGCAAAGGATAATACATTGAAACATCACAGAATTTCGCTGTTTACTTTCTATGTAGCTTCATCATCAAATTATCATCAACGTTTCAAACGCACCAAAAAAATGTTCCTATCTACATATTAACATAAAATCTTTTTACGCTAAAAAAATTTCAAATCTATCCCACCACTGGAAAGAGGGGTGAAATTCATTTTACAAACTATAACCAATTGTACTACAAAAGTTAATCCAATTCCGAATAACATTTTAATTAAATAAAACGTTATTTGGGATAATCCTACATCGGGACTATTTAGTCCGTTTCTTATTCCTTATTCAAGATAAAAGTTACATGATTTAGTCCCGTTCATTTTATTCGGGACTAACGAGTGCAAGAATTATTTTATTACAAATCGATTGGAATAAGAATAACATTTCTGTTTTTATTCTTATTCTTATTCAAGTTAATTTTTGCCCAACACACCTACACACGCGAAATACGGACGACTTCCGTAAAAAAAAAAACATTATGTAGGGATTGGAGGGAAAATTAAAAAACTTTTGTCGAGTAGCTGGATTTTATATTTGTGATTGATATTTATAAATAAATTTTCAATATGAGTTCCGATGATGATAGCGACGAAGAATAGTTATTTGTTATACAAGGGTGCAAAGTTGTATTATATCCGCGAGTGTGGAATTGAAACACGAGCAAGCGAAAGGATTCTATAGTTGAACCACGTTGTTCTAAAATAGAATCCTGAGCGTAGCAAGTGTTTCAACACACGAGAAGTAAAATACATTTGCACCCGTGTGTAACACAAAACTTTTCACCTCACTATAGCGAGGAAAGTGCAACATCCACAGGCGTTAGATCATCTTCATCACTGAAATCACTCATTTTTTACGATATTATAACAAGAAACTCTGGAAATTCTGTATTTTTACGTGAGAAGTTTTTAAGTAAAAATTTTGTTGACAATGTTGACATTTCTGACGTATGAAATGTCAATGATGCGTTTTGAAATTGCATCGACTCAACTTGTATTTAACATAAATAAAGCTAAATTTGGTATTTTTTATTAGATTCTCAAACCATTTATTTAATGATAATTAATATCAAACGAATCATTATTATGAGCGTTTTACGTTTTGTTATCTGTCAAGCTACTTAAACACGCTCCATCCAAGGTCAAATTACTTTCCCCACTAGTGGATAAAATGCGTTTTTCCCCGCTTGTTTTAAAGGATAAAAGACAACTTTCCGAGCTAGTGAGGGGAAAATTAATTGTACTCCGCCGCAATTGAGGGCGGAGGCAGAATAGGGTATTTGACAACATTAAAAATATATAACGAATTGCTGTAATCCTGAAAGGTAATAAACTAATAAAGTATATTTCACTATATTTGAATGTAAATTATGTTTATTTTTTGAAATAAACGAAAGAAAATTTAATATTTTTTGAAATTTCATCAGGGACGTGAACGCTCTGTGATTGGTCAACGCTCGGATGACGTCACACGCGGGTAAACATTCTTGATTGTCTTGAGTGTTTTAACTGTTTTTATTTGTATTTAGTTAATTTTAGTTATTGTTCCAAAGTTTTCTGATATATTCCGATTTATCCGTATATCTAGTGGCACAATATTCATAAGAATCTCAAAATGGAGCCGAAATATGTGAAAGCTGATAGCGGCAACCTAGCAGACATAGACGCATTAATGGTTGCACTTTTCTTTAAAAATATACCGGATTACTATGCCGCGGAACTTAGAAATGTAAAAACAGCTGTGTGAGTATACGTAGAAATTGTTTATTTACGAACATTTCGATTTCGATGATACGAATACGACGACGATATACCTAGTCGGCTCATAAGTTCTGTCATATACATAGTATCAAATAAAATCAAAAGTTTAAGTTTATTCCGTATAATTTGTACAGCGTTTGAAAGCTTATAAACTAGAGAATCTAAATGTATAACATTTATTCAAAATGACCGCCATAATTATCTACACAGGCTTGAAGTCTTCGTGGCCAGTCGTCAATGGATTCACGCACCACTTTCATGTCGATATTGGCCACTGCCGTAGCAAGAGATTTTTTCAGCGAGTCTAGATTTGCATGAGGTTTTGAGCACACCTTTTCCTCTAAATACTGCCATATTTTATAGTCTAAAGGATTAAGATCTGGGCTAGAGGAGGGCCAATCTTCATGCCGTATAAAGTCGATTTTATTGGAGGCGAGCCAGGCTTGTGTAGACTTTGCCTTATGGGCTGGAGCAGAGTCCTGCTGGAAAACCCAATGCTGGTTTAGAAACATCGTATGGGATAGTGGTTTCACAATATTAGTCAACACCGTGTCTTGGTACACTTTGGCACTAGTTTTTACTCCTTTCTCACAAAAATGCATACTAGTGACGCCCGCATAAGAAACTCCCAGCCAGACCATCACAGATGAAGGGTGATGACCTCTTTGAATACGGGGAATGCTATTAGACGCTTCTTTACTATTGCGAGCGTACACTCTATCATTTTGTTTATTACAGTTTTCTTCTATGTCAAAAATTTTCTCGTCCGAAAACAGTATACAACGGTGCTTATTTTTAGCGTACTTCTTCAATAAAGCTTTAGATCTTTTAAGCCTTAAAGCTTTAAGCCGACCATTGAGAAGATGGCCAGTTTTTCGTTTATAAGCACGAAGTCTCAGGTCTTGATTAAGCACTCTTTTCACCGTGTTTTTGCTCAAACCCATCTGGAGGGCCATAACTTTTTGTTTCCTAGCGGGATTTCTGGCAATGCGTGCCCTAATTGCTTGTACAACCGCTGGAGTCCTAGCTGTACGCGGACGACAGCTTCTTTTCTTGTCATTTAAACTAGAGACCTCACTGTATCTTTCTATGGTACGATACTCAAATCTTAGAGAGAATTTTAAATTTTCAAGTAGCTTAAAAATTTTAGTCGGCGAGTGACCACAACGATATAGTGCAATTATTGCGGTACGGCTATCTTTAAGCGTCCACTCCATGTTGAAGAAAACAGAAAATTGCAAAATTATACTACTCAAATATTTAATAAAGATTCGAAATTCAAATGCAGAACGGTTTTTGTTTTAGGAGTTCCAAATTTAAACTTTAAAGGCCAGTGACAGAACTTATGAGCCGACTAGGTATATATAGAATACGATACGATATATATATACAAGATGACGAGAATAGTATATCCATACTGCACTTTAGTTTGAAAGAAAAAGTATGCTACTAACTACTAATGCTGAAAGAGCTATGTAATGAGGTTATGTAGTAATACATTAAATACCTAGACCTTGTTTCGTTAAATACAACAAAATCCGCTGCTTTAATTACCATATTTATTTACAGTTAAATATTACTTACATCGAAGTGGTCTTCACACATAAAAACATTTGTATGCGCTAAAATGCTCTTTGGGTCTCTTCGCGCTAGTTTAAACCACATTTTTCTTTATTGGGATTCGTTGAAATGGAAACGAACGATTTGTCTGGATTTTTTATAGTCGTACTTGAGAACATTGCGGCACTATACACCATTTATATACCATTTTACAGTGAAATAATGAATTCAATGCACATAAACCATAAGATTAACTAAGGTCATTGACTGAGTTTACTTGCGCGTGACGTCACACGTGTCACGTGATTAGCTCCTTTGCAAAAACAGCGTTTAAG
Source organism: Cydia strobilella (assembly GCF_947568885.1). Classification (NCBI taxonomy): domain Eukaryota; kingdom Metazoa; phylum Arthropoda; class Insecta; order Lepidoptera; family Tortricidae; genus Cydia; species Cydia strobilella. The sequence goes on along the minus strand of NC_086041.1, from coordinate 17,476,186 downwards.
GCGCGTTCAAAATAAATAAACTTTAACATTGTTTTTTTATATTTAATACAGGGAATTTCACGGAAATATCAATGTAGTGTAATTATTAAGTCATAAACAATAAATTAAAACCATTTTCAAAAATTAGTCAAATAGCCTATTAGCAATTAATAACTTGTTGCCGCCAAAGTCGAAGGAGAAATACATGAATACATATCAAAATTGTATAAGCTGGAAGACTGACAAAAATGCCCACGATTTCTCAGAGAATGTATTTCTAGCTTATTTTACGGAACTGGCAAGAACCAAAAAATCGTCGACATTGTGGGCAATGTACTCAATGCGTGGTTACGACTTGTTACTTTTTGACATCTATCAATAAGGATGCTTAGACTACGTCCCATAGTGGCAACATCGCCATCAAAATGCGTTTTGCACTATATAACAATAAAAACTTGTTTTTTTTTTAAAATTGGTATTAACTGAAACTAGGAGAATTACAGAAAAGTTTATAGGACATTTTAGTGTTTAAATATGATCAGGAATATGCTGTTAAAATTATTCGGTTTCCTCATGTTACACCATGTATATACTGAATCTATATCCATACAAAATTATCCAAATTGAAATTATATCTTCTGAGCTACCTATATTAATTATATCTGCTCAGAAGATATAAGTTTGTATATCTTCTATTACTTACCATTGTTCCAAAAAAAGAAAGGCAATGCATGTCTGTGAGACGAGGCTTGTCTAATGTCTCCTTCTTCTGCCGTGCCTTATCCCTTTATTTGGGGTCGGCCCTCCTCGTTTTACGGCAGAAGACAGTTGGTCTTGGGTTGTCTGCTTGTTTAGTTGAGCTTGTTGTAGATCATTAGCAACGGTTGTCCACCACGTGGCGTGCGGTCGTCCTCTACCTCTTCTTTTATCCGGGATAGCTAGGGCCTTCGTTAGGCTTGTCTAATGTAGTCATAAATATAATATACGTAGGTATGATTTGCACATAATTCATCTGTATTTGAAAAACATCAAACTTTTGACAATGAAGTATATTAGTGGTTACCAAAGTTGGCAGTAACGGAAAAATACCGGCCAAGTGCGAGTCGGATTCGCGCACGAAGGGTTCCGTACCATTACGGAAAAAAACAGCAAAAAAATCATTTGTTTGTTTGTTGTATGGGAGCCCCATTTAAATATTTATATTATTCTGTTTTTAGTATTTGTTGTTATAGCGGCAACAGAATAACAGAACAACATCATCTGTGAAAATTTCAACTGTCTAGCTATCACGGTTCATGAGATACAGCCTGGTGACAGACGGACAGACAGACGGACAGCGGAGTCTTAGTAATAGGGTCCCGTTTTTACCCTTTGGGTACGGAACCCTAAAAACATAAGAATTAATCGCGCCTATTGATAGTTTGTTTTTTTCTAAGGATTCAACTTATCCTCTACATGAAACTTAAAACTCTCCTATCAGTCTGTATTATTTCTATTTGCATCTGTCCAATAATACATAATAATATTTTCACATCACCTATTCGAAGGGAACTTTTCTTCCCTGCTAGGAGGGATCAAAGTGGCACTTTTCTGTTCAAGGACATTTTGTTGCCAGTATGAAATATTGACACAAAGACATATGAAATTAGTATGCATATAATCGATTACAATTTCTTTAAAATCGATTACGTGCATACAATTTTCTAACTTAAATAATATTTTGTTGTAATTGTAAACAATAAATGTAATTAGCGTATTTTAAATTAATTAATAGCATATTTAAATTAAGTAAATTAATTAATTAGCGTAATATTTACAAAGAAACGTAAAAAACATTAGTTTAATAATTTAATTTTTATTTTGACATTTTAGGTCTCCTTAAACGCAACCATACTTGTCTATGCAATATAAAAAGTTTATATTTAAAAAGTTTTGTACAAATATTTCACAAAGCATAATTATGCGGTTCTGTATTGTGTATAAATTTGTAAATACTTAGTTTAAATCAATGACTTTATAATAATAAATATAAGTGATATTAGTCTTCATAGTGTTCTTCCGAAGATTTGGTTCAAAAGGGTACTTAAGAGCTAATTTGTTACCAGAAAAATCTACAAAAATAATGCACTTGATTTTCATTGTATCATTTTTGGTATTTGCTGCTGTCTTTGAAAAGATATTAGGTACATAATTATGAGCTGTAAGTACTTTTAATTTGTCAGTACAGTCACGTCTGAAAATATCGATACGGACAAAGTGCCAGAAGGTACCTACCTATATTAAGGTCGTGTATACATATTTTTGGCACTTTGTCCGTATCGATATTTGCTTAAAATAATAATGTTTTGAAACCTAATATATGTATGTAATTTCCTCATAGGTGATGTGAAAAGCAGTATGTGTCACATGGTAGCAAAATTATTTTCACCTTGGGCGTTAACACTTGAATCCCTCACTACGCTCAGGATTCTATGTTAGAATCCCTCGCTACGCTCAGGATTCTATTATAGAATCCTTCGCTTCGTTTAGGATTCAATTGTACGCCCTCGCCGTAAATATGTCATTTTGCTCCCTTGTGACACAATCTACTATTTTTTTTTTTTAATGGTAAGGCCCTAAACTTAAACAAAATCCGTTTTCAGAGATTCTGAATCGAGAGATGGGGCTGACGCTGCCCAGTGGAAAGACAACCAAGGAGGATGTGATGTTTGAAAGGAGGTTCTATGGCTCGCTGCACGCCGTTTACAGGTGCGAACATTTTATATGTATATATAGTTGGTCAAGCAAATCTTGTCAGTAGAAAAAGGCGGCAAATTTAAAAAAAATGTAGGTGCGAAGGGTTATCGTCCCATAGAAAATTTGAATTTCGCGCATTTTTCAACTGACAAGATTTGCTTGACCAACTATATTTATACCACAGTGGACAGTGGTGATAGTACTAATAATTGCCCCCCGCCCGCAGCTTATGGGCACTTTCTACTCTAGTGGAACGCGCGCGTTGCCACTGTGTCAAGTCTTACATTTTACCCTTATTGAGCTCACTGTGAGGAGCCAGATTTGTGTAATAGTGTTCTATAATAATAATAATTATTATTACAGGCTGCAGAAGTTGCACCACCTCAACAAGCATAAGGGCTGTGTTAATTCTATAAATTTTCATCCTGAAGGTAAGTTGTGTTTTTAGATTGTGTAAAACCGAAATGAGTGTGAATTGGATATCTGGGATAGTAGTACAATAAAAACCGGCGGAGTATTTTGACTCGAGTTTACAATTTTAATACCGCTCCCGTTATACACAATTAACACAATGTTGTAAGTTCTTAGTTTCCTGCTACCGAAATGTTGTCTGGAAGAGATCGCCTCATAGCGATAAGACCCCCTGTTATTTATTTTCTGTGTATTTTTAACTGTATGGTGCACAATCCAGCGTTTTTCATCACACTTGCGAAGAGAAAAAAGTTTTCAACGAAATTAATGTCAAATACATACTGTAAAATTACAGATATTCTCTGCCATTACATATGTTTGTTGTTTTACTTAGGAGGCTATTCGGCATACACATAGGTACATAATTTATAATTAATATCATATATGACAAATACATCCCATACAGACTGAGGTGTAATTTTAATAAATGTGATATATAAGTAAACACATGTTATACTATACTAAACAGGTCAACTACTAGCGTCGGGGTCGGACGACACGAACGTGGTGGTGTGGGACTGGGCGCGGCAGGCGGCGCTGCAGACCATCAAGACCGGCCACAAGTCCAACGTCTTCCAGAGCAAGTTCCTGCACCTCAACGCCAGGAGCCAGCTCAACATCGTCACTTGCGCCAGGGATGGACAGGTCGGCAAACCTAACCGATTTTTTCTACTCCTCTACTCTTATCTGTCATTTATACATTCATGAACACTCATCATAAATGGCCACTGCATCCCTGACGGATGATTGTTGCAACGCTGTGACAAGAGCGGTTGAGACGGCCAATGCATTTTCGCACACTAATACACTAATATAAGAACATATATAGCGTTCGCTACATATTTATTTTTTTGCCATCTATCGGTGGTTTTTGGAACTTCTTCCATATCAACGTAGTTTGCGTATTTCTTCGGTTTTTTTTGTTATCGTTAGCGCGGAATTCTCTTAGATGGCGCTTTATCAAAACACATGGAACCTTTTTTGGACTGAGATATTTTCGATGTAGGCAGGTGTAGCATCTCATACCTGGGTCCTAACTCCCAGTCCTTACTCCCACGGGCTGATGCTCTGGATTCTCCAATCGGCTATAATTCCTTAACGCTTTTGCCTTGTCTTCCTGTCTGATTCTCGTCTTCCAAATTACTCTCTGAAACTTTTGATTTAAAATGTTTTACTTTCTGGCTACCATTTCCAATTCTCCCTAAACTCCTTCTACCCTAATACGGCCCTGACCCGTCCGGTTACTTACCTTGCTGTTTTTCTAATCACTTCATGTTTTTATAATGATTTCAAAGCTAATCGACCTAAAATTCACTATAAATTTTCCTTGACATATTTGTTTCTTTGTTTTGACATAATCCGTCAAACTAATAATTTACTCTAAATTCTTTAGCATGAAGTTTAGGTCGTATAGTTTTCAAGTAGTTTGTTCTAAATTTTACCTAAAAATTGTTACTGGTGAACAAATATTTTCAAATATTTTCAAAATTAATAACGAAGTAAAGAAGAATTCTAGAAAATGTTATTGCTAGCTATATAAGCGGCCCAGCGGACATCTGAATTCAGTTTGCTTCTAGTTCCCAACAAAGGAACATCAGTTGTAAGGGTCCGTGCGGGGCCAAGCCAGGCCCCGCACCATCAAGAAACCCTCGATCGCGCTCCTTAAAAGGTTACCTGTGTTCCTGGCGAAGTCTGGCGCTCTCTGCACGCACCCAAGTCCGGTGGTGCTTTGCGGTTGCTCTAGCGGAGCGCCTCGTCTCCTAGGCGCGCGCTATCGGCGCGCCTCGCCTCAACAGGCGCGTGCTGTCACCGCGCCTCGCCCGCTATCGGCGCGCCTCGCCTCAACAGGCGCGTGTTGTCACTGCGCCTCGCCTCTTTGAAGAGCGTGCTTATCAGCGCGCCTTACCCAGCGAGCCTTACCGTACGCGTGCTACCAGCGCGCCTTACTGTGCGCGTGCTGCCAGCACGCCTCACCTTTGCGCGTGCTATCTGCGCGCCTTACCTTTGCGCGTGCTATCTGCGTGCCTTACTCTTGCGCGTGCTATCTGCGCGCCTTACTGTGCGCGTGCTACCAGCGCGCCTCACCTTGCGCGTGCTATCTGCGCGCCTTACCTTTGCGCGTGCTATCTGCGCACCTTACTGTGCGCGTGCTACCAGCGCGCCTCACCTTGCGCGTGCTATCAGCACGCCTATCCGTGTGCGTGCTCCTGCCTTGCGCGTGCTATAAGCGCGACTATAAACTTTATTTTATTCTTTCTGTAATTTAAACCATCTGTAGCGTGTCATATTTAGACAATAGCCGTTAAATAAAGAACCTACCCCTGTTATATCTATCTTTTCCTTACTACCTCCTCACTCCCAACTCCGTTACTCACTCCTCCAATATACGTGGAGGAGGGAGTAACGTGACAGTTTTGGCGCCCAACTTTTAAATTTACCGGCTTTCTTAACCCACTAAATTCTAAATTATAGACAGAATCCGTGTCTTTAAATCTTAAATAACTTTTCGGCCTCTTTCTGTTTAATTTTCTATTTCCTTAGTCAATATGGCACGTTTTTTAGATTATCTTATTATAGCAATCAGACTAGATAGCTACTTTTTTTATCACTTTTATTTCTAATGATGTATTTTTATAGGTCTTTAACTTTATAATAATTGTACTTCTTTTACTTTGCAGCTCAGCCCGTCCTCCTCCTCCCCTTTGTCCTTCTTCAAGCTCGTTTTCATTCTTCATTAACTGTCATTTTCCATTTCTTTCATTTTGTGTGATTGTATTCATCTGTAAATATTTCTTCATTCTCGGGTGGCTTAATAAGCCAGGTGCCCTTCTTTTTCTTTTCTTCACCCTGCAGAGCGGTAGTCCAACTCTGAAGAAAAAAATAAGCCTTATGGTCAAACACTACTTTTTTTTACTCTACTGTGGTAGGTCTACCCCTACCACAACCTAGAAGTAGGTTCTACCCCTACTCTCTATTCTCTCGTCGGCTCTAAACCGACTAGAACTTGTACATAAACTTATCTTCGCGGAGCGGCTGACTACTCCCTTAAAATAAGCCTTAGGTCGTTCATTATTATCTTATTATCTTTTCCAGTGGAGCGGCTGACTACTCCCTTCTATAAAGAAGCCTCAGGTCATAGCGAGGACTTCTTAGGAGTGTGCGTCATAGAGCGTGAACCACATCCCCTTCCTTTGCCAGAGACTTATGAATGCGTGATTATGACAGGAGATGTATGAGTGCAGGGAAGTTCCTCGATCTATTCATCTTCTTCTCCATTATATCACTCATCCTCTCGTTCCATTTATTCATCCCCATTAACGAGCTTGCTCTTTCTTTCTTCTGACTTACTGACTTACCTACCCACTTAATTACTTACCTACTTACTTACTTACTTACCTACTTACCTTACTTCCTTTACTTTCCCCTAAACTTAACTCTTCACAAAAAAAAAACTTTTCCGTTTAAGATTACGACAAAGTTTTTTTTTCCGTGGTTTTTGGGGTAATGTAGCATCTCATACCTGGGTCCTAACTCCCAGTCCTTACTCCCACGGGCTGATGCTCTGGATTCTCCAATCGGCTATAATTCCTTAACGCTTTTGCCTTGTCTTCCTGTCTGATTCTCGTCTTCCAAATTACTCTCTGAAACTTTTGATTTAAAATGTTTTACTTTCTGGCTACCATTTCCAATTCTCCCTAAACTCCTTCTACCCTAATACGGCCCTGACCCGTCCGGTTACTTACCTTGCTGTTTTTCTAATCACTTCATGTTTTTATAATGATTTCAAAGCTAATCGACCTAAAATTCACTATAAATTTTCCTTGACATATTTGTTTCTTTGTTTTGACATAATCCGTCAAACTAATAATTTACTCTAAATTCTTTAGCATGAAGTTTAGGTCGTATAGTTTTCAAGTAGTTTGTTCTAAATTTTACCTAAAAATTGTTACTGGTGAACAAATATTTTCAAATATTTTCAAAATTAATAACGAAGTAAAGAAGAATTCTAGAAAATGTTATTGCTAGCTATATAAGCGGCCCAGCGGACATCTGAATTCAGTTTGCTTCTAGTTCCCAACAAAGGAACATCAGTTGTAAGGGTCCGTGCGGGGCCAAGCCAGGCCCCGCACCATCAAGAAACCCTCGATCGCGCTCCTTAAAAGGTTACCTGTGTTCCTGGCGAAGTCTGGCGCTCTCTGCACGCACCCAAGTCCGGTGGTGCTTTGCGGTTGCTCTAGCGGAGCGCCTCGTCTCCTAGGCGCGCGCTATCGGCGCGCCTCGCCTCAACAGGCGCGTGCTGTCACCGCGCCTCGCCCGCTATCGGCGCGCCTCGCCTCAACAGGCGCGTGTTGTCACTGCGCCTCGCCTCTTTGAAGAGCGTGCTTATCAGCGCGCCTTACCCAGCGAGCCTTACCGTACGCGTGCTACCAGCGCGCCTTACTGTGCGCGTGCTGCCAGCACGCCTCACCTTTGCGCGTGCTATCTGCGCGCCTTACCTTTGCGCGTGCTATCTGCGTGCCTTACTCTTGCGCGTGCTATCTGCGCGCCTTACTGTGCGCGTGCTACCAGCGCGCCTCACCTTGCGCGTGCTATCTGCGCGCCTTACCTTTGCGCGTGCTATCTGCGCACCTTACTGTGCGCGTGCTACCAGCGCGCCTCACCTTGCGCGTGCTATCAGCACGCCTATCCGTGTGCGTGCTCCTGCCTTGCGCGTGCTATAAGCGCGACTATAAACTTTATTTTATTCTTTCTGTAATTTAAACCATCTGTAGCGTGTCATATTTAGACAATAGCCGTTAAATAAAGAACCTACCCCTGTTATATCTATCTTTTCCTTACTACCTCCTCACTCCCAACTCCGTTACTCACTCCTCCAATATACGTGGAGGAGGGAGTAACGTGACACAGGTTACAATTGCGTTGAATTTTGAATTTCAATTCTGATTCGGAAAGAAGAAATTTGTTTTCTTTGGAGGACTTCAGATAGATTTTGAGATTGACGTGGAAAGGTCTGTTTGTGGTCCGCGAATATTTTTTCTATTTTTTCCTTGTTTCCGTCAAGTAAACCTTTAATCGAGAGGAACGTTTTCTTCGGAAGTTGCCAATAATAACTTGGAGTGCGCTTTTCTTCCCGTCGTTCCGCGGCCTTGTTGGCCGTAGTTGCCTGCACCAAGACCCTTTTAAGGCCACCGTCGAGCAGTGCTCCGGTGGTACGTGTTGGCCGTATCAACGACAAGGCACAGCCGCCGACGGGCAGTCGGCAGTGGATGGTCGTCGACCGGCGGTCAGGTACTATCAGACCCACGGAGGACACGAGCCCGCATACTGCGTGGTTCGATAGATCACGGTACAGCGTTGGTTGGCCGAACGTTTTCTTTGGAAAGGAACAAGCAAATTGTCATCGTCTACGGAGCTTGAATATTTTTTTAACGTTATGGGATCGGTTCCCGTTTAATTACCCTATATATATATATATATTATACCACGTCGGTGGCAATCAAGCATATACGGCCCGCCTGATGGTAAGCAGTTACCGTAGCCTATGGACGCCTGCAACACCGGAGATATTACACGCGCGTTGCCGACCCTAACACTCCTCTCCCTCGTTGAGCTCTGGCAACCTTACTTACCGGCAGGAACACAACACTATGAGTAGGGTCTAGTGTTATTTGGCTGCGGTTTTCTTTAAGGTGGAGGTACTTCCCCAGTTGGGCTCTGCTCTAGATCTGGAATGACATCCGCTGTCCTGTGCCCTACCACACAAAGCGAGATGTCATTCACAGTGCCCATACCTCTCTTTTGGACGTAGTTTAAGGACATATCCGGGTCCGGACGCAGTTTAAGGACATACCCGGGTCCAATTGTTCATTGTTATTTTTTGTGCCATATTTCTTTTAATTCTGTAAAGCCGCTGTTATCCGTATTCCGCATTTCTTTACGGCATTTTCAAAATTCTAATTGCCCCTAATTGTCAGGCGAAACTAATATTCGTTATTAAATTTAGGCACCAATCACCCGTTGAAACAGCCATTATCGTCCATAATCTCCATCTCATTAATCCATTTCTTTCCTTCTACAGCTAAATTTATACGCTGTTATCTTTCGCACGTACACCTGTTCACGCCAGTGCGGAAAGCGGACAGTCAGAAATATAATTTGTTTTGGTTATAATAATTTTTAAATTCCATGTGTAGATTTTTTTTGGTGTTTTATGTTAAATTTAGTGAAGTGCTTAACAAATTATACGTGTTGTGCAGAAGTATTTGTTTTACTGCAATACATAATAGGCTTGAAGAAAAGTCTATATTGTCTATTCCTCATAACAGCACTTGTGCTTTAAAATCGCTTAAAAAATTAAGAATGTATGCTCGCTTATCTTAGCTGTATACTTTTGGTTTGTTTACCTGTATGATTCTACTAGTTTAAAGTATTATATTATACTAGCTGTGCCCGCGGCTTCGCCTGCGTGGAATTCGGTCTGTGTCAGTAAGCGGCTAATTCACCCCTAATTTATCTCCCTGTCTCCTGGAGACGGAACTTAAAGTAAAGTTGACAGATGATACGCTAGAGGACTGTAGTCCAGATAAAATATTTTACAATTATGTACCTACCACCAAAGATAGATATAACTCCGTAATAGATGGATACAGTCTAAGGAAAAAACGTGCCTAGAAAATCACGAAAATTTGATTCTCGATCAGATGTCGCTACTACCTTTTGCCTACTCTCGTATAGAGGGCGTTAACGGTTTCGTTTGTTATTATTTAACAATTTTAACGCATATCAGTGAAAGAACATGGGTCAAAATAATAAATAGAAATAATGCAAATAAAAAAAATCATTTATCCATATTTAAATACATTTTATCGTGTTTTTATAAATCTTCATTTTTAGTTTTAAAGTGTGTCGATAGATGGCAGTGAATTTACTGTGGTTACAAAATTTACTATGACAGTACAGCTCTATAATATTATATCCTCTTTGCTACCACTAAATAAAATTACACTCCAAAATGTTTTTTTTTTGCCCTTGTTCAAATTTTTAACGTGATTTAAACGGCATAGAGTAGTAGGTGTATATCGAACGATACAGTACCATTTTTGTATTTTTACGTTCTTGACTGTACCTATCCAAATCGGGTACACTTTTATTCCGAATTTTAGAATGTCGAATTTCATCATTCCGATTTTTAAATGCTCGACCCATCAAAATTCCGACTGTCATAATTACGAATGATGAAAATCACGAAGATTTATATTTCCGAAAACCCAAAAAGCCGAATTTTGTAAATTCCGAACTACATAATTCTGACTATAACAATTCCAATGGTGGCAAACACCGAATTTAACATTTACGATTTTCAAAATCACGAATTCGGAATTGCCCTTATTCCGAATTAACGTGATTCCTATTTTAAATATCCCAATTTTTAAATTTCCACTTTTATGGCAACAGTTCGTTTTCTTGGGGGTCGCAGTTCTAACCTAACCTAACCCACTTTTCTGGCAACAGTTCGTTTTCTTGGGGGTCGCAATTCTAACCTTTTTTTTTTTTTTTGTTTGTTAGGAGGGAAAAATGCATTACGCATACCACCCGGGTGCGGGGGGTGACCCCAGTGGTTATGTGGGACTCCCGTCTAGGCTAATGAGGCCCACGGTGTACCCACTAAAAAACCCCCCATATGCCGCCTCGCCGCCCTATTGGTGGGGTTACAGGAACGCTTGCGCTTGTCATCTGCGACCCCACCGGCGGCAGCCGCCCACGAGCGCGGCTCCTTCGCGGATGCCCGAAGGCCCTTCACGCTAGGCGCGCCAGATGGTAAGACGCGCCTTCCTCCTCGGCTTCCATTCTGTATTGTAGCGGACCCCCCCGAGCCCGCCACAAGGAAGCCACGGGCGCCAGGAATTTCCCCGGCGCCCGGCGACAGATCAGGTCTATGGTTCTGCCGCAAAACCACAACTCGGCTGCAGAGGACAGGGAGAACGGCACAACGTAACACCGACACTCCTCTTCCTCTGCAGCCCCACCAACGCCGCTACAGCGGAACGGCCCCGCCAAGTTCGCAGGGGATAGGGAGAGTGGCGCATCGAAATACCATCACTCCTCTTCCCCTGCGATCCCACCTCGGCCGCCGAAGATAGGGAGAACGGCTTACCGCAATACCGACACTCCTCTTCCTCGACGGTCCACCTTCGGCGCATCACAAGCGGGCTTAACCAGCCCACTTGGAGCGTCCTCCTCGGGCCAGCCCGCGACCCAAACAGGCCGGCCCTGGTTGCCTCTTCGCTTCACCGTGGGTGACCAAGCCACGGTTACTAAGCCCCTCCACCACGAATAGGTGAGCAACCCGCGGGGGGAGATCGCAATTCTAACCTAACCTAACCTACTTCTGGCAACAGTTCGTTTTCTTGGGGGTCGCAGTTCTAACCTAACCTAACCCACTTCTAGCAACAGTTCGGGTTCGCAGTTCTGTCTAATTTATTTATGCCGAATTTTTACGCCAAAAATATTTTATGCCGAATTTAACATGACGCGGCACGACAGGTACCCGTAATAATTACTAAAACGTGAGTCTTCATTTGAATATCACGGACTTCATTTTTCCGATCTTGTAAAAAACCGAATTTCTGAATACCGAATTATTTTATTTCCGATCGGACAATGATTTTTCGGAATTTAGGAATTCGGAAAAAAAATATTTTCGAAAAAGTGTAAAACCGGAACTTCAAGCTTTCTGTCAAGTGACAATCGGATTTAAAATTTTCGGAAATAGCACATTCGTGATTTTATTCCATCGTGTTTTTAAAAATCGTAATTTTGATATTTCGGACTTATAAATAATCGGGATTATGAAAGTCGTGGTTATAAAAATCGGAAAAACGTATTTCGGAATATTTGGGTGTTCCCATCAAAATCATGTCATCCAAATCGGTCCTCCAGTCAAATCAGTCTAAACATGACGCCGGCGGCGGGCAGCATCTGCCCCTTTTTTTTTGTTTTCGGAGTGGGAATTGCAACTGCGTAGCGTCTGCCCCTACGACTTGTTGATGGTCATAGCGAAGCAGACGCTCACGGGGACCTGTAGGCGCTTGAAGCGGAACGGGATGTTGCTCGGAATGAGGGGGATACGCAGGATGAACACGGCTTCTCCGGCGCCACACTCCGTCAGGATCTGCGCCTACATATGTATTGCGTACGATGTATTTGGGATCACAATCGAGACTCGCGCTGGCTTGCCGTTTCAGCCGAAAGCGAAGCGACCTGCCTGGCTAGAGCGCCACTGAGTCTCTCACCGTGCTTTTTCTCAGACTCCTGAGACCGTGCCCCTTATGGCCGCAATGCATTGCGAGACTTTCGCGAAAGATTCGATTTTGTCGGGAAGGCATGGTAACGCGTATAAGTCCCAAATCGTTTGACATTTACTGAAAAATGTTTTTTTTTTAAAGTATCCACCTTCGTGACCATTATTAAGAGGAAAGGGCACGGCCGCTTCTCCATGCAAACGCAGTCTCCATTTTTTGGATAAAAAGTACCCTATGTTCTTCCAAGGGACTCAAACTATCTCTATACCACATTTTATCTAAATCGGTTTAGCGGTTTAAGCGTAAAGAGAAATTAAAAAAAGTTTTTTTCATATTTTTTGTGTTTTCACTCGGGAATGGTGTCATTTTGATATCATAAATAAATTCGGCATACCCGATTTATACAAAAACGGTACCTAACTTGGCCTAGTAGCTAAAATGATATAATTATCAAGATAAAGTTTTTAACCCCTTTTTCACCACCATGGGGGATGAATTTTTAAAAACGCTGAAATTTTTTTTCTTGCTTTTTAATATAATTAACGTTTTGCAAAGTTTTAAGTTCCTGGCTTAAAATAAAATTTGCACCCCAAGACAAACTTTCATCCCCTTTTCAACCCCCTGAGGGGTTAAATTTCCAAAAACGTCAAAATTTGTTTTTTGTAATCGTCTGTCATACCTTTCTAAGAAGTTTCAAAGCATTTGTAATGGATTCAAACTTTCAACCCCCTTTTAACCCTGTTAGGGGACGAATTCTTGAAAACGCTAAAATTACTTTTCCTCTATTATAATAATATGCCCATTATACAAAGTTTCAAGTAACGCACTCAAAAAAAATTGAACTCCATACAAACTTTCAACCTCTATTTCACCTCCTTAGGGGATGAATTTTCAAAAACGCTGAAATTAGTTTTCTTGTATTTCAATAATATATCTTCTTACGAAGTTTCAAATTGCTAGCTTAAAATAAATCTTGAACTCCATACAAACTTTCATCCCCTTTTTAACCCTCTTAGGGGTAAAATTTCTCAAATTTTTATAGCCTATAACCTGGCCGTGGATTTTTTCGACAGATTAGTAAAGTTTGCATCAAAATCCGTTCAGCCGTTTTCATTTGTAGCGCGGTCAAATAAACAGACAAACAGATAAACAGACAAAAATTCTAAAAACTCTTGGAATGTGTTCTGTTATCGATTCTAAGTATCCCCAAACAATTTTTTTTCGAATATCTTCCATGTACAGACTTTCGACCCTCTTCCGCTTTATTATATGTATAGATAATTATATATTATAGTTTCGATTTTTAATTTTTCGTAAAAGGACGTATATTTGTGAGGATCAAGGAAATCATGGCTTTTGAAACATTTCAAAAATGACATCGATTTCAATACCTATAGTATTGTATGCAACGTTGTATAAGTAGGTCAAAAAGTGCTCGCGGCGTATACCTTTAAAGGTACAATGTTCGCGTACGCCTTCGGCTCCGGCTCACATTGTAATCCACGCCGTTCGCCTTTTTGACCCTTCTTATACAACGACGGTTGCATAATAGTAGTTTATGTGACTGCTACATAATGAAAGGCATTAAAACTCGAGTTCGTTCGTTTCATAATAGAATCACACGAGTGTTCTAATGCCGCATGCGGAGCATGATTTTTTGGTAATCATAGTGGTTTATTTAAGTGAAAATATCGCATTAATTTGCTAATCATTAATTATATTTGGTCATCATTCATGTTTTTTGGTACAATTTGAAGTGCAGTCGTGATTTAAACAGTACTTGGTACTACATTGGTACTTTTGTAATTTTAGACCTTATTTTTTCGGTATTTAGTTTTTTTTTTGGTGAAAGAGATTTCTTTATTTAGGGTACCAAAGTATTTTTTGGTGGTCATTATATTTAGTGCCAAAGTTTACATTCGCTCGCTTGACATGACAGTGATGTATTTGTTTATTATGTAAAACGTTTAAGGTGGTTCGATTTTCATACAAAATTCAATCTGCTTTAATTAAGGCACTACACACTATTACTACAGAAATATTTGCTCATTTATCTACTTTCGAATATTCGTTTGCGCTAAATTAATAGAAAAACTTTGTTTCATACAGAAATCATACATAAATCAACGTAATTTTTTCATCAATTTTACGTATGTGTGTGTCACAAATGTCGTGTACAAATACGTTGCGTGCGGCGTTGCCACTCTATGACGTTGGCGACGTTGCCTGGCCGACCTGGCAGGATTTGCAGTGCCGTCATGTTTAGTGCATTTTTATTTGACAGTGTTGACACTGACACAGGGTCATGTTTATTGTGACATCAATTCGTTTGTATAAATTGAAAATGATAGCAACGTCTAAATCAAGTTACAAAAATCATCGGTATTCTGGTCCGCGAAAATCCAGGAAAATTCAGACTCAATTGAAGCGGAATTCATGATGGTGAAATTTTGTAAGGTAGGTACAGTTTCATTCCTTCATTGTACGTTGTAATTTTCTCGTGCCGATCTTTTTAGAAAATAATTCTCACTTCTTCCGTAATGGTAGATATAAGCAGTGAACAATACCTGTATAATGTAATTATTACTGTTTTGGTTGCCGAATAGTCAATGTGTCACTAACTCTAGGTTTTTTTAGGTATTGTGCAAAATGAAGAGGCATTCTTGGAAATAAAATGTTTTCCTTCATTAGCCAGAAAAAATCAGGACATCCTCACTGCAATAAAGTAAAATAAAACATTTCCTGGGGATGAAAATTATGGAATTTTGTCTATGAATGAAAAACACAATTATTACTAGGTAAGTAAATGATAACTTTATTAGAATCCATATTGTTGCATCATCTTTCTTCCTATAACATTAGAGAATTTGTGCTATCATGATATTATTTTTCTTTCAGGTACAGGGACAACTACGGATAACAAATATGAAAAAATGTTATTTCATTTGTTGTGTGAATCCATCTACACCAACAAGACATCTACTGCTGGACATAGGCCTCCCCAGGGATCTCCACAACGACTGGTCTTGCAAGACCGGCCAAAATATCGAGAAATAAATAATATAAATAAACATGATAAATATCCCGTTTTCTATAATAGTTATAATTAAGAAGAAGGCCATGCAATGTTGTTACTCACTGTACCTACTTGAATCCAAAAAAAAATATATAAAAAAAGTTTTTATTTTATTTTACAATTACTACTTTATTATTAGTACATTACGATACAAGTGCGAAAAGTAGGAAATTGGCAACGAGTGGCGATAAATTGAAACACGACCGAAGGAAGTGTTTTAATCGACACGAGTTGCGAATTACCTTTTCGCACGTGTATTGTACAACGTTTTACAGTACATAATTATGGCCCTTTACATTTTCGACATATGCACGTATTGTACTAATTACCGCACTAGGGCGGTAACGTATATGTAGCACCATATGTACTAAAAAGTATTTTACAGTACATATGGTGCAACTTTCTCGCCCTAGTGCGTAAAGAGCACTTTTCATGCATATGTCGAAAGTTTAAAGGGCCATATGTACTGTAAAACGTTGTACGATATACGTGCGAATAGGTAATTCGCAACTCGTGTCGATTTAAAACACTCTCTGCGGTCGTGTTTTAATCTGTCGCCACTCTTTTCGAATTTTCTCTTTTCCGCACTTGTATCGTAAATAACTATTTCAAACTGCAAGGGTACGATAATAGATCTCAATTCAATATAATTTTGCAACATTTGGCATTATTAGGTTATAAATTGTATAGAGATGAAATCTATCATCGTACCCTTCCAGTTTGAAAAATACTATAGAGGCTGGGCAGTAAGGGATTGCCTTACTTGTAGAACTATATTTAGCGCTTTAAAAAAAAACTGATACCTGACACTTACAAACCTGGACTTCCTTGGGCTAGTGCTACTAAGAATCGTCAGTATTCTCCATCCTTTCTGAGTTGGAAGAACTCAAAAAGGTGAGATTTGTGAAAGTCAGGTTTTCAATATATGTGGCGTTTTCAACCAAACGGGTACCTACTTATTGTTGTCATATTTCCATAAAGCTTCAAAATGAAATCAACCTAATCGACAACCGACAATGTGGTACCTTTTAGTTCAAAACGTCACATATTTTTATAAAACGTTATAAACTAATTTATTAATAATACTAAATATCTGGGAGAAAAAGAAAACATAAGTAAAAACTAAAAAATGCTTGTTTTCCCAGAGATAAGACCTAGCTAGATCGAACCCCTTACAGCAAATTTCATCGAAATCGTTAGAGCCGTTTCCGATATCACTGAAATATATTTCGGTTATATCGGAATCGGACAAGAATTCGAAGACTAAAAGGTATAAGAAACATAACACAAAAAGGACAAAAAAAAGTACCCCTGACGTACCAGTCTCGAACCCGAATCCTCTTGCACGTATTTCCACGAACATACCGCAACGCCATTGCAGCATACTTACACCGCATGAAATTGTCTACTACAAGCATCACGGAAACACTGTTTGCATGTGTGAGTAATAGTAGGAAATAGCATGACAGAAACACTCTGTCGACTTTAAAAGTGTTTTTTGCACTAATGAAGTATTCAATGTTTATTATAATAGTTCAATATTTATGTAAAGAGTGCGCTAAACATACTTTTAAGTATACAGATACCAACACTATTCCACAAAAAAATAAAACCTGAAAATTTGCGAAAGTGACGCCATCTAGCGGGGTTTAAGCTTTGGGTAACCTAGTCGAACCACCTTAAAAGGTTAAAGGGTTAGGGGTAATTTACTATTGAACATCCTGAAATACGTATCTGGAGGCATCTTTTACACAATCTGCTTTTTACTGATTCACCATACAAAATTCAACCCCCTTTTTCCCCTTAACGCTCTTTTCCACCCCATTACGGGGTGATTTTGGAGTTGAAAACTATTCTATATCCTTCCCCATAACAAAAACTATCTACATACCAAATTTCAACTTAATCGGTTCAGCAGTTATTAATTTCCCATACAAAATTCTAACCCCCTTTTTACCCTCTTAGGGGCTAAAAATTTCAAGTTTTTGAATTTTACATACCAAATTTCAGCTTCCTAGGATTTCAGGAAGTACCCTAAAGGTTTTGATGATCATCTCATCAGTGAGTGAGTGAGTAAGTGATTGACGAAATCGGGGTTTCTTAGATATGAATAAAATCTAAACTATGTAATTGAAAATTGTTATGCTTAATAAGTCCACTAATGACATCATATTCCGAAAATTTTGTTTACCTGGTATAATCCAAACCCAAGTTATGAGGGTTCGAAAAAACGACGAAGCGCTTCCAGAAAAGGTAGGCGCTTCGCTTTGCTCGTCTTGGCGATTCGAAAACCGTGCAACTTTTACTGAGGTCATGTTAAGCTGGTTCGGATGATCCTTTTAGGATGTTCTAACTCCAGTGTCAGTTTGACGTACTATTTTGGGACACCCTGTATATCTATTTTGTAGGAAAATTTATACAGATTATTTACGTATTAAGACTATTTTTTGCTATGGGCTACCCACGGGCTACCGTTTACGAGTTATTTACGAAAAAGGCCGGAATTTTATTTTTGTTGCGCTACGGCGCACGGTTTAGGAGATACAGCCCTATAAAGATTTTTTTCTTTTTTGTGTTTTTTTAGGGTTCCGTAGCCGAAGGGTAAAAACGGGACCCTATAACTATGGCTCCCATACGTAATTTTTTTTGGTACGGAACCCTTCGTGCGGCACTTGGCCGGTTTTTTTTTTTAAAGAAAAATGCTGACAGTTTATCAGAAAGTTTTTGTTTGTGGCATATTTTAAAGAACTGAATGTAACTATGAAATGGTCAACACTGTGGGAATTATACTTCATGCTGAGGGCAACGATGTATGTGAATCATAATATCAACATAAAAAACTATGTGAACTTAATTATGTGGCTAAGACGACAGATGCAAAAATCAAGATACATAAACATATCTTGAAAATTTGTGTTATAAATTGCCAAACTACGTGTGTAAAATATACGACACGTGTGATAAAGATAGGTGTAGGTGGTAGTTATATTTTGTGTCTAGTTTACTATTAACTATTAGTTTCTCTAGAAATAAAAATTTGATTTCATGGAGATTTCTTTATTTATTTCATTGCATGTTTGAGAAAAGCACTATACATACATCGGCGTGAAAAGGGGTTGTTGTATATATGCATTCGGCCGGCAACCCCTTACTTCCCAGCCTTTGTAGTATAGTACATTACTACAGAGGCCGGGAAGGAAGGGGTTGCCGGCCGAATAGAATATACGGCCGAACGTAGTGAGGCCGGATAGTTATGAGGCCGACAACCCGTTTTCACGCCGATGTATGTATAGTGCTTTTCTCAAACGTTTAATATAGGTATATAGTTTGTCAAAGGACTGTCTTATTACAAACATAGACAGAGAGAATCATACTATCTTTGTCTTACACTAGTACTAACACCCAAAAGAAAAGGATGAGTATAGTTTTTTTTGTTCTTATTTACTAACAAGATTTGCTTGACCAACTATATATATCAATCAAATATCGTTTTTTTTTTAAACTAGGAGTATTCCAGCTTCCAGCGTAGCAAAACCGTCTCGTGTGATGCGGAAGGGTCCAGGATTTTCCCCAGGCTACCATCCCCCACACAGTCCTACCGCTCGAATGGCCATAGTGCCATAGAGCCCGTCAGGTTAAAAAAAAATATGGCTGAATGCCATGATGCTGTGCCACAATTATATGTGAAATAGAAATTAAAAAAAAAGCCACTTCCCGGCCTAGGCCTGCAACTTTGTATGAAATTTCATTACAGACCTCTCGTCTAGCCGCGCCTGAAACGTGATACTTCCCAGCCTAATATAAAGAACGTAATATCAATATTACATAGCATGTTTGAGAAAATGTACTATTTCGAGACAAATTTGTTCCTCGTAGGTCCGTCTTCTCCAATGCCCGCCGAGCGGTGGCGCCACGGTGTCGCGGCGGCGGCTCGCGTCGCACTCGCGCGCCGCGCACAAGCTGCATGTCAGCGCGCATGCGCCGCACCTCGTCGTGTCGGGCGGCGAGGACGGCGTCGTGCTGCAGTGCGACGTGCGCGCCGAGCAGGCCAACAAGTATGTAGCGGTCTCTCTCTAGCTTCACTCAACTGAGCTGCACGTGAACGCGCATGCGCCGCACCTCGTCGTGTCGGGCGGCGAAGACGGCGTCGTGTTGCAGTGCGACGTGAGCGCCGAGCAGGCCAACAAGTATGTAGCGGTCTCTCTAGCCCCACACACCTGAGCTGCACGTAAAAGCGCCGAGCAGGCCAACAAGTATCTAGCTGTGACTGTGACACACGACCCCATTCTGGAAATCAAATGTGCACTTGCATACGATTCACATTAAAGGCCCCCATACGCCGTCGAGGTTGCATTTGCGATGGCAAGCAGCAGAGCGGGCCAGTTCAGTTTTAACGTCGCACGCACTTAACCGCCAACTAAATTGGGGAGAGCCGCCGCAGTTGCAACAAAGTGCATACCTGCCCTAAACGGCTGAAGTCGCGAATCGAGCTCAATGGCGGACAATGGAAGATATCTACCTACATTATGATGATAAATATGAATTCCAGTAGTTTATTCTTATATGTATAATGATTAAGTACTGAAGCATTGTTATTTTTGTAGACTGTTCCACGTGAAGGAATCCGGCTCGTCGATCCCTCTGTACAGCGTGTCAGGACACCCACTGGAGCCCCGCCTGCTATGCGTGGCAGGCCGAGACCGCTTCGTCCGCGTGTACGACACGAGGCACGCGGCGCGCGCGAGGGATCTCTACTGTCCTAACTCCTTCCAAGACCATGAGGTGAGTGCCGATGCCTACTGCTATAGAGATAAACCAGTGTTGTAAGATAAGGCTAGGATATTAGTCAGGATATCTAGACTTGACTACTATGCGTGGCAAGCAGAGATCGCTTCGAGGCGCACTAAATTTGGGAATCGAGATTAAAAACATTAGTCTTCAAACTACTTTTATGGCCCGTGAGTCCTGACCTTTTCCCCGCTAGAGCAGAGGGCCTGGCAGTGGCC
Organism: Cydia strobilella; assembly: GCF_947568885.1. Taxonomy (NCBI): domain Eukaryota; kingdom Metazoa; phylum Arthropoda; class Insecta; order Lepidoptera; family Tortricidae; genus Cydia; species Cydia strobilella. The sequence goes on along the minus strand of NC_086041.1, from coordinate 17,455,616 downwards.
CTCGGGTCTAAAAGTTTGTCTAGTTTGGTTTGGTTTATGAAGAATGCGAAAATCGCAAACCCGTAATAGGTTACATATCAGAATCCCGAAAATTGATTTACCTAATATCGAATCCCCTATGCTCGATTCATCTATTTTTTTAAATACCTAATGGTAAATTAACCTAAGCTCATAACACCTAATGAACGAAATACCTAATGTACGTTTCACCTAATATTGTTTTACCTAAGCTCTGATTACCTATAGTCGATTTACCTAAAATTGACACACCTAATGCTTGAAATACCTAAAGCCGATTTACCTAATACACGAAATACCTAATGTTGATATACCTAATGCACAAATTACCTAAAGCTGATATACCTATTGCTCGAAACACCTAAAGCTGATATACCGAATGCACGAATTACCTACAGCGGTTATACCTAACGAACCAAGCACCTAAAGTCGATATACCTAATCCACGTAATACCGAAAGTCGATATACCTAATAGACGATACCCATAAACTCGATTTACCTATTGAACGAATTACCTAAAGCTAATATACCTAATGCACGTATATTGGTCGTTAACGTTTACCCTCGGCATACCAGGTCGAAATAGTAATTTATACAATCGTGATATAATAGAGAGCTTTTCAGTCACGTACCGTGTTTAGGCCACGAAGCTTGTTGAGTGGCCTAATGAAGGTACGAGATTGAAAAGCTTGATTAAGTATTATCACTATTGTATATTTAGAATAATTTTTATACGAGTCATCTAAATTAATACTTTTTCTACTATAAAACCTAAACAATTTTTAAAAAATTGGTAAGTATCTCAGTAGTACACAAGACATCAAAGCGTGCATAATATATGAATATTACTCATGAAATAGTCGCGCGTTGGTATCTTTTCCATTTTACAGCGGCGCCACGTGATTGGTCAAATTCATTATAGTTGACTACAGCGTTTGCTTATGAATATTTCGTTTTATTTTTATAGTTGAGTTGGGAGCCCATACATGAAAAGTACGCAATTATAGTTTGGTATACGAAATCTTAATTCAACCATTGCAGTCGAGTAGAAATAGTACATTATTGTCGAGGTTCGGAAGTAGCTACTTGCTGGCTGAGGATTCGTTTTAAACGGACGACCTTGGGAGTCCGTTTAATTGAATCCGAAGCCAGCAAGTAGCCTTCCAGCCGAGTCATATATAGTGCTTTTCTCAAAAATGGCGCAATAAATGCAAATATAATAGAAATATTTTACAGAAGCAACATTCTTATGTATATATTTTCACAGAAAAAAGTAAAAAGATTTGCTTTGCCGCCGTTTTATTTTTTTATAATACGCCAACTTATTTAAGACACCTAAATAGTCGCGGTACCAACATTATAATAATAAGAGCTGATCATCTGTTTGGCTGTTTAATGGACCTATGCCTTCATTTGATATGGCCACTTCAACTTTTAAAAAGTTTGGAACTCGACAAATAATGGAATTTGTATGCAACATTGCAGTCCCGAAATCGAGACTGCAATGTTTTTAACTTTTTAATTTTTTGACTGACCATAAACTACGCACTTCGCGACCTACTTTTTAACCGGCAACGTCGACTTTTCCGTCCATTTTTGAGAAAAAATATTTTTTAACCGACTTCAAGATTTCTAAAGGCGGAGGTTATCAATTCGGTTGTTTTTTTTTAAAAAAATTTTTATGTTTGTTACTCCATAACTCCGTCATTTCTGGACCGATTATGAAAATTCTTTTTTTGATTGTAAGTATATACATACAGATTGGTCCCGTTTCTGCCAAAACGCAGTTCTGATGATGGGATCCATGAGGAATCGAGGGAACTCCTCGAATGTTAAAGGCATACATATAGTGATTTTAGTATTTTCATCAACAAATCAAGCACTTACATTTAAAAAAGTGACATTTGGTGAAGTGGGACTGCTGCTGATGATCAGAACGGAACTCTTCAATGACGCATAGTTCACGTTTGGCGATTTGTCCTCTTCGTTATGTTTGTTAAGCAAGTTAGGTTTACAAGAAACATTTTTGTCAAGCTCGAGTTCTGATGATGGGATCCACGAGGAATCGAGGGAACTCCTCAAATGTGTAAGGCATACATATAGTGATTTTTGTATTTTTATCAACAAATCCAGCATTTCCATTTTAAAAAGTGACATTTGATGAAGTGGAACTGCTGATGATGATCAGAATGGAACTCTTTAATGACGCATAGTTTACGTTTGGCGATTTGTCCTCTTCTTTATGTTTCTTAAGCAACTTAAATATTTAAGACATATTTTTGTCAAGCTCGAGTTCTGATGATGAGACCCATAAGGAACCGAGGGAACTCCTCAAATGTGAAAGGCATACATATTATGAAAAAGCTTTCGACAAGGTTCCCATAACAAGGCTTATTTTCAAACTGGAACACCTGGGCATTAGAGGAAAGCTATTAAAATGGATCGAGGCGTTTTTGCGTCATAGAACACTCAAAGTGAGAGTGGGTGAATCAATGTCAATGCAACGAGACATACACAGCGGAGTTCCACAGGGGTCAGTTCTGGGCCCTGTTCTGTACATAATATATACTTTTGACTTGCCTCACTGCTTAAACTGCAATATCAGTACCTTTGCAGATGACACTAAATTATTTGCCAACCCATTGCTTGACTATGACTTGCTACAAGACGACCTGAACAAAGTATGGAACTGGTCTAAATAATGGCTCATAAATCTGAATTCTACAAAATGTACTGTTCTGCACATAGGTAAAAACAACCCTCATTACACATATAATATGGACAACACTCCCTTAAAAGCTGTCAAGGTACAAATCGATCTGGGTGTCAAAATCACTGAGGACTTGAAATGGGAAGAACATATAACTGCAATCGTGAAGAAAGCAAAGAGCCACCTCATAAGAAAAGCTTTTGGGAATCTGACGCCGGATATGATGCTCAAAATTCACAAAACCTATGTTAGGCCTATATTGGAGTACGCATTTCAAGTATGGATCCCTTATTTTATCAAGGATATTGAGATGTAGGAGAAAGTTCAACGTAGTTTCACCAAGATACCGAAGAAACTCAAAAACATGTCCTATGAAGAAAGACTACAATTCTTAAAGCTCACAACCTTGAAGGAGCGCAGAGAACGCGGAGATCTGATTGAGACATACAAAATACTAACCCAACACTACGACCTTAAAGATTTCCATAAGATGCTAGAACGCAATAGTAACAACCGTCTGAGAGGTCATCAGTATAAGCTGGTGTCTCACAGGTCCTACAATAATCCTCATAGACACTTCTTTAGCAACAGAGTGGTCAACGCTTGGAACAAACTCCCAGGGGATGTAGTAGCGGCCCAAAGTGTCAATGAGTTTAAGAATAAATTAGATAAGCACAAAGCAAATTCTACTCAACACTGAGAACTTGGTTTATGACTCTGGATACAGGCATTATCAGTTGTTTAAACTGCCTGCCTGCATTACAAATAATAATAATAAGCCCGCAGGGCAGCTTGTGGCGAGCTGTTGGGGAGTAACGACCCCACGGACCCGAGTGCTCCCGAGAGTCGGTCAGGGTCTCCGTCTCCGGCGTGTCTTCGTCGGTCGGAGTGGACCCCAAGGGGACCCGCAGGACTCTCAGCTCTGGCTTGCCTTCATTGGCTGTCCAGAGAGGAGTCGCTAGAGCTATATGCTCCAGGGGTGGAAGTGAAAGATGCATAAGACGCGAGTTGGCACAGTGGCTGCTAACAGCCACTGGGTAAAAAGCGGCGCACACCTCTCGACACCCCTGAGCCGCTCACACCGGTGTTGCTCCTGGTCGTCTTCACGACGGCAGTTTCAGGGGCCCATCTAGTCAGCGGCGAGTCACCGCCTGCCTCGATAACGTGTACAACATTGTTATGGCAGGTGTCCGGACCTCTCAGCAATAGCCCAATCTTTTGACCAGCCAAACTTCAACACCATAACCGGCACTCTTTTCCACTGTGTTAATAATAGCCCCTACGCCTGTTGGAACCGATTTACGGGTATCTATTTGTACCCGTGAATGGGTTCTAGCAGGTGTAGTACATAACAGCAAACTTCTCCAAAGGGCCTCTACGTGTTGGATCTATATCCCCACGCACGCCTATCAAATGACCGGGATGTATATACCCGTGAGTTTATATGAGATACAAATAATAATAATAATATTGTGATTTTTGTATTTTCATCAACAAATCCAGAATTTACAATTAAAAAAGTGACATTTGATGAAGTGGAACTGCTGATGATGATCAGAATGGAACTCTTCAATGACACATAGTTCACGTTTGGCAATTTGTTCTCTTCCGTATGGACCCAGACCCAAACTTGGACCCAGACTCGGACCCGGACCCGGGTCTGGACATGGACCCCAACTCGGATCCGGACCCGGACCGAACTCTGACCCAAACTTGGACCCGGACCCGGACACGGACCCGGACTCGGATCCGGACCCAGACCCGGACCCGGAAATGCTACTAGAAAAGTGGGTTAGGTTAGGTTAGAACTGTGACCCTTACAGAAACGAAATGCTATCAGAAAAGTAGGTTAGGTTAGGTTAGGTTAGAACTGCGACCCTTACAAAAACGAAATGCGAATGCTACTAGAAAAGTGGGTGGTTTTACCTTTTTTTTTTCAGGAGGGAAAAATGCATTCCGCATACCACCCGGGTGCGGGGGGTGACCCGTGTGGTTATGTGGGACTCCCGTCTAGGCTAATGACCCTCCTTTTACCTCCCTCCTGGTTTTACCTCCTTTTCTACATTATTAGGCAATATTATAATAATTAGGCAAAATTAGGCAAAAGATGGATTAGGATAATTAGGCAAAATATGCTGTCTTTTTCATTTCATTGTCTGTAATCTAAGAGTGCATCATCAACAATAAGTAAACTTTCAGCGGCATCCCCCATTGAAGTCGGTTTTTTTTTCTTAAAAATTATTTTACTTACAAACTAAGTATAAAAGTTAAACTGTACGTCAAATCAAAGATGTTCGAAATTTGAATGTCATTACTAAATCGATTTTGACATTCTAATGAACATAGACATAGTATAGTAGTTATAGACATGAAACCGAGCGACCAGGGGTAAGAGAAAGACATATTCATGTATTGACAGGTGTATGGCAGCATAATCCTTTTTCTCTTTCACTCTTATATATTTCGGTATTTCGCCATCTCCTCCTACCTATGCTGCCATAACCTGACCATGAAAAAAAAACCCGGTCGGTAATAAGGACAAAGCATGGGCACTATTTTCTCTTTCCTCTTATAGAAATCGCAATAATGTTGATTATTCATCGAATAAAATACCATCTTCGTTATCATCTTAGTTTTATTTCTATCTTCTTTCACAATACAGTTTTACATTTTATATTTTTACCAAATCTATTTCACACAGCTTATGAACCATCGCAACGGCCATAGAGTAAACTAGAGCGAATCAAAGACAATTAAAAAGCTATACTTAAGGGGATGTACAGACATTGTACTTCAACACTCTCTCAATGTTTGTACATCATTTTAACATTTGAATAAATTAAGTAAATTGCACATTTTTATAAATTTTTCACCTGATAAAAGCTTAGTTAGTATATCAGCTATCTGATCTGTAGTAGTTACATATTCAATGGTAATTAAGCCTTCAACCTTTTCCTTTATAAAATTACACTTTACATCAACATGTTTCAAGCGTTTCTGATCAGGATTTTGAACAACTTTTATAGTACTCTGATTATCTTCTAAAATAACAACATTATTAACATGAATTTTAAAATCTGACATCAACTTAATTAGCCAGCAAGCTTCTACAGATGCTTCACATAAGGCAACTAGTTCGACCTCCGTAGTACTCAAAGCGACTGTACTCTGCTTCTTTGACTTCCATGTCACAGTATTACCAAACAATTGAAACAAATATCCACTTGTGGATTTTCTGTCACTATCACGTGCAAAATTTGCATCTGCAAAACCTTTCTGTCTTCTCTGTTACAGTCTTCATCTGGTTTCTGTCATCTTTATTTTTACCCTCTTCATTTTCTTCATTCTTTATCTTCTCTATTTTCCGTTCCTCATAATTTGTTAGTACATTTTCCTCTTCGGTTTTCAATTTCTTGTTCATCTTTACTCATATCCTTTTCTGTCTCTTCTGTCTTGTCAATCTTGTCCAGTACATACTTTGTATATTTGTCACAATCTGGTTTTTCTGGTTTTGTCTCATCAAAGATCACATTCCGTGCCAATATATTTTTCTGTGTGTCAGGGTCATAAAGTTTATATCCTGTTGTATAATATCCGATGAAAATCAGTTTTTTACCAGAGTTGTCCAGTTTCTGTGTCAACTCTTTGGGTACATGATTATATGCTGTGGATCCAAACACTCGCATATTTGAGACATTTGGTTTCTTACCTTTCCATAGCTCTGATGGTGTTTGCCTTTTTCCATCAGTCGGGCTCCTATTTGACACATATGCTGAAAATAATACTGCATGTCCCCAAAACTCCTTTTTAAGCTGTGTATCAATTAAAACAGTCTAAGCCTTCTCTAATAAGGTGCGGTTCATACGTTCGGATACTCCATTCATTTCCGGATTATACGGAACTGTATACTGCATCTGTATCCCTTTACTATAACAAAAGTTCTGAAATTCTTTAGAAATATACTCTCCCCCGTTATCTGATCTTAACTTCAATATGTTAGCATTAAAATGGTTGGTCACATAGAAATAGTACTGTTTAAATTTGTCAAAAACTTCACTCTTATTGGAAAGTAAGTATACCCATACAAAATGAGTATAGTCGTCAATAAACGTCACAAAATATTTATATCCTTCTTCAGTCATTGGGGTAATTGGTCCGCAGACGTCAGCGTGTACTAATTCAAGTGGTCTAGTTGCTCTACGTCCAGGTCTGTTAAAAGGTTGTCTTGTCATCTTACCTAACAAGCATGGCTCACAAACAGAAATATTATTTTTAAATTAAGTTAAGTCATCCATACCATTAACCATTTGTTGTGATGATAATAAGGTCAAATTTTGTATACCTAGGTGAGCATATCGTCGATGCCACAGCTGTCTCACATTTTTGTCACAGTTATTACTATAATTACATTCTTTTTCAATTAGAGTTTCCATTCTTATGGTATATAATGACCCTACACGATTGCCTATCATGGTCAAACAATTGTGTTTGTAGATTCTGACTTTTCCTGTATTAAATTCAATTTTATAACCATTATCTTCAATCTTTGAAACTGACAATAAATTGTCCTTTAAATCAGGCACATAGAATACATTCTTAATTAATAAAACAACTGGCCTCTTACCTATGAACGCCCTTGCCCGAATGTTGCCAACACCAAAGGCCATCAAATTTATTTTTTTCTTCGCTACCGAGATGGACTTCGGTGTTTACCTGCTAAAATACCATCGTGCACTTCACATTGTTATACTATTCGCAAACCAAGCTGAAGACTGGGGTCGTAAAACTTCTCATTCACACTTGCATAGTCGTAGCAGGAGTGAAAGAGATGGTAATATGATCTCGGTCGTCAGTTTGGTTAGCGGATATTATAACCAGGGGGGTGTCACTACGCAGTTTAGGTATACTTTTGGCCGGCGCGCCTCCCGGGCAGGCGTATGGCAGTGGGCTGCCGCTGCCGCTCGGCTCGCACGATAGTCGTGTTACGTGGCGCTCGCGCAAAATTGAAAATACACAATGGCTTCGAAACCTAAATCTCGATCTAATCCGTATAAAAAAACCGGCCAAGTGCGAGTCCGGCTCGCGTTCCAAGGGTTCCGTACATTACACAATTTAAACAATGTATTTTTTATGTGAAATGTCTTTAAAAAACCCGTAGAAGTCGGATCAAAAACTAAGTAATTAAGTCCGACTCACGCTTGACTGCACATTTCTAATAGGTTTTCCGGTGATCTATAGGTAAAGATCTTTTTTGTGTATTTTTTTCAAAATTTTTGACCCAGTAGTTTCGAAGATAAAGGGGTGGGGGGGGGGGGATGGTCATTTTTTGCCTATTTTCTTGAATAACTTCTAAACTATTTATTTTAAAATTATAAAAAAAAAATGGCCCCCGTGTTTAAAATTAATATGTTTACGTTACATGTCCATCTTTGGGTCACAAACTTACATATGTGTACCAAATTTCAACTTAATTGGTCCAGTAGTTTCGGAGAAAATAGGCTGTGACAGACGGACAGACATATATACAGACAGACAACAGACAGACGCACGAGTGATCCTATAAGGGTTCCGTTTTTTCCTTTTGAGGTACGGAACCCTAAAAATATTGTTCTCTTTACGGATGCCTGAATAAACGGAAGAACAAGGAAGCAGAATAAACATCCTTAATTTATTGAATATTGTTTGCCCAGAAACAATATTAGGAACTGACCGACATATTTTCAAAGGAATCTGTAACATACCTACTCCCATGGTTCACGGCCAATGGAATGACATTAAATGTCGAAAAAACAAATATCATCCGATTTGGGCTTCGTGGCAGGCAGGATCACAATCTGAACATTGTCTGTAATGGGCAGCCGGTTCCTCAGGTGGATGAGGTGAAATACCTCGGTCTAATAATAGATTCCGGTCTTACATGGAGTTCACACATTGACATCCTGTGCGGTCGGCTCTCATCTGCATGCTTCGCACTAAGTAGATTGCGTCCTAGCCTTAATACAGACAATGTGAAAAAAGCCTACTACGGGTACTTTCACTCACTTCTCGCTTACGGTGTCGACCTATGGGGTAATGCTGCAGAGCGAGAAAGAGCGTTCAGGTTACAAAGACGAACGATGCGAGTCGTGGCGGGAGTCCCGTGGGATAGTGACGCAAGAAACTTGTTCCAGGAGTACAAGATACTAACACTACCAAGTCTGTATATCCTGGAAATCGCAAAATATGTAAGAACGCATTTAGACCAATTCACGACATACGGCGACGTCCACAATTGTAACACAAGGCAGCGACATAAATTACGACCACCCCCGACTAGACTGGCAAAGTCGAAAAAGCTACTGCACTCAATTGGTCCAAAGGTATATAATGCAATACCGGACGAAATTAAAAATACAAATAGTAGTAGATCGTTCGAAAACAAACTAAAGGCAAAGCTGATTACGGATGTACTTTACTCTGTTAATGATTTCTTTCGGCCATCTGAGACCACCTGATTACTTGCCAAAGTCCAATAGTAATGGAAGGTATGATAAAATACCACCAAATAATGTAAATGTACATATGTATAGTTAGCATAAGATTGTTATTTATTTATTTAAGATTTAGAAGCTAAATATTAATATTGCCTACATGTAATAGAAATAAGTAATACTTTAAATATTTTAATTTTTTTTGATACCTAATTAATTAAAAATGTATAATTATAAGTAAATGTAATATAAATCAGTAATACTGACTACATGTAATAGAAATAAGTAATACTTTAAATATATATATATTTGAAACCGAATTAATTAAAAATGAATAATTATAATTAAATGTAATATAAATCAGTAAATAATTCATATAAAAATAATTTGACCAAAAATAATAATGTACCTAATATAATTATTCCTGTGAAATGTGTAAGATAATAATAATGTGTTGACATATAAAATACTTCTATTTTACCAATAAAAGTTTGTTTGATTGATTGATTGATTGATTGGTATAGGTACAAAAACTTGTCAAATGACAACCCTGTGCCGACACTCGGAGCTCGGTCATAAAACTGCGGCGCGCAAAGAAGATTCACGGTTAGTGCGCGGTTATAAGTTTCAATTTTGCTTGCAGGCGGCAAGTATAGGTATAATTTTATACCTAAGTCTGACTTTCGTGAAGGAGTGAAATTTCTGTACGGTAGTACTATTAGTTATTCTGTGGTATAACTGATAATTCGTAAATCTTATTGCAAAGTTATAAGGTCCACCGATATGGTCAGTCCAGAGTGCTGTTGCTATAGACAAAATACACAGCTAACAGCTAAGTGATAAGTATAATTTGCCGTTCGCGGGTTAGATAGGTTTAAAAATACAAAGATCAATCCTTGGCCCCATTTGATAAAGCAAAAAGTACTATTAAGAAAGTCTAAACATGACTGACGATTGACCAATATCGAATGGACCAGTGACTTAGGACAGAATTTTCTGGATCCGGCTTAGTTTCAATTTTCAGAAATAATGCGAAATAAAATATTTGTGGCCTTCCATGAATAAAGGGTCATTATCCTCACCAAGCAACAACACATTTATTTATTTGTTTATCAAAATGCTTTTCAATACTCATCCTAACAAAAAAAACTAGTTCATTCATGGTTTTATAAAAAAATATTTTTCATGTACAAAAGCAGAAACAAATGGTTCAAATATTCCGTGATCATTTCTTTCATCTTCGAAATACGGTTTGTTCTGGTCAGTCCAAAGCAATGAGCGCTTTTAACATCCTTAACAAACAGCTGCTAGTCAGCAGTCGATAAGCCAAATGCACGCGCATCAGCATTGAGTGATACGTGATACATAGGTATTTCTATAAGTAAAAGCCGACCGACACAGGTCCGACCTCTTCAAGCTCTGCCGCGGTACTGAGATCGCCAGCGCGCGTCATCGGTAATATAGTAGTTTTCAAAAAATTGCCAAAAAATTAAAGTAGAATTTGATAAACACAAATGTATACTAACAGTATAAGCAAACGTTGTAGATTGCTCGTGTATAAAAATGACTTCGATACTAAGTAGATTTTCGTAGGAATTTACACTTGTTTCGAAGAGAAAATTCAATTCGTTTAACATCGATTTTCTCTTTCTTAAAAGCATGTAGGAAGAATATCGTTCGATATTCCTAAAGTACAGGATATTAGTAATACAAAATATCCAACTTTAGCAGAGTAAACTTCTCAAAATTTACAAATAAGAGCTCACAATTCAGTGCTTCACGCGGTTTTTCGTAAACGACCATCAGAAAAAAAATCATTACTAATTTAATTAGTCCTTTTTCTAAAATGTACAACGATATTCCTAAAGATAAGAAGACGCTCTTACTGGAACAAGTACTCTTTATTTCTAATAATGAGCGTAAAATCTTAAATCTTGTCGGGAATATCATCAATTTTACATTATTTCGACTTTTCTTGTAAGAACGCTCTTAACGTTCGAGATATGCCACAGGTACATTTATGTTTATATATAGGTACCCGTTTGACAGAACATAATAAGTTCTCCCATACTTAAATATGCCAGTTAATCAGTGCTTAATTAATCAACAACTATTAATAATAATGACATGTTCATATTTGCACTTGGGTGCGGTCCGCGTTATCATATAAACATGGCTGGAGGGCCGCCCATGTGACCTTTGATTATAGTTTCATAATCATCCGTTTGGATTCAATGAAAAAAAAAAAAACATATACAATATTATTAACAAATTGTATTTTTGTGCGTAGGTAGAGTGGGGCATTTTCACAAACTATACACACAGACACAACGCCTACAGTACCTTCTTGTTGTTTGGTTGTTTCTAAGTGGTTAAATAATTTTGGAGATGGGTTAGGAGTTGAAGGTTTTGTCTATCAAGTATATCTTTCCCATGTTTTCGTCCGTATATCGATATTATCGATGTGGATAAATAATTTGTCATTGTCACGCACCAAGTGCCAAATATACACGAGACACTCTCACTCTTCTCGCAAAAGTATAATTACATCGTTGACGCATTTGTGTACAGACAGACGGCAAGAAGAAGTTCAAATACAACATGATGCATCTGACATGTGCGATATACAACCACGACGGCAGCGAAATACTCGGGTCGTACAACGACGAAGATATCTACCTCTTCGACAGCATACGAGATGTCTACGATAAGTAAGTATAAAAGTATTCGCCATAAGAGTAGAATAGTTATTTCAAATAATTTATTTGTGCAACAAAAGAGGAAAGTTGGTTTTTCTTGAGTGTTTATTTTGAGTCCCGAGAAAGCGAAAGACCCTATAATTGAATCACGAGCGAAGCGAGTGATTCTAAGTTAGAATCTTGAGCGTAGCGAGGGACTCAAAAACACGAGATGTAAAATAACTTTGCTCTCGTGTTGCACATATAATTTTTCACCTCAGTAGTGAGAAGATATTAAAGGTTAAAATGTATTTCGAATTACACAGAATAATACAGCGAAGCAAAAAAAAAAACGGTTGTACGTTGTTTCATAGACTACATTTTTATAGAATTTCGCTTCATATAAAATGATTCAAATATTATTCATCATCATTTGGCCTTTGCGTCTATTGCAGACGATTTATGGTGTAACACCGGAGAGACACCGTTTTTGGTGGCTGAATAGACCGATGCGAGACCGACATGGTCTACCACAGGCCTGACAAGAGAGATTTGCTGAAAACGGTACTGAGACGCCTTGTCGTCGTTTTTTCCTCTTGTCAGCAAGTGCGGCGAACCAGGTCTCATCGCAAAACTTGCGACCTTCCACAACATGTTTGCGCCATTCCGTCCGCTGTTCTGCGAGCCTCTCCCAGTCTCGGTGGTCGATATGGAAGGCAATCATGTCCCTCTTTGCGCAATCTATTAAAAAACAAATATTATTAGTTCATTGAATAATCACTTCGCAGAATACTTACTTTGTAGAAGTTTTAATCGTAGATTTTTGTTGCAAAGAAAATTTAAAGAGAATTTCTAATCATATATTCTTTATCCTTATATTATTTAGTTCATGTAAACTTTTTACCAAGACATATGTTTTATAGAATAATGTTTCTTATAAACAAAATCGCATATTATCATTTCATATAAAAATCCATTCGCAGAATACTTATTTTGTAGAAATTTTTGTTGCTAAGAAATTCTAATGTTTGGATAATTATATTATACAATTTAGATGTATCTCCTCGGATTCCACGGGCCTATAAATCCCGGTCTTTTGATAGGCTTGCGTGGGGATATAGATCCAACACGTAGAGGCCCCTTGGAGAGCTTTAATGTCATGTAGAACGCCTGCTGGAACCCGTTCACAGGCGCAACAATAGACACCCATGAACCGGTCGCAGCAGGCATTGGGACTATTGCGGAAAAAGTGAACAGTATACCGGTCTATGGATTGAAGTTTGGGTGGACAATGAGACTGGGCTATTGTAAAGAACTCCGGACACCTGCCATAACAATGTTAAAACACGTTATCGAGGCAGGCGGTGACTTGCCGCTGACTAGATGGGCCCCTGAAACTGCCGTCGTGAAGACGACCAGGAGCAACACCAGTGTGAGCGGCTCAGGGGTGTCGAGAGGTGTGCGCCGCTTTCTACCCAGTGGCTGTTAGCAGCCACTGTGCCAACTCGCGTCTTATGCATCTTTCACTTCCACCCCTGGAGCATATAGCTCTTACGACTCCCCTCTGGACGGCCAATGAAGGCAAGCCAGAGCTGAGAGTCCTGCGGGTCCCCTTGGGGTCCACTCCGACCGACGAAGACACGCCGGAGACGGAGACCCTGACCAATTTAGATTATTATTAGATAGATTTAGATATGTATTCTTATTATAATATACGAGAATATAACTTCTGTTTGTAAATCAGTATCGTACAATAAAATAAGTCGGTTCTCGCTGTTTTGCACGCAGTTCTAACCTAACCTAACCCACTTTTCTTAGTAACATTTCGGTTCTGTAAGGACCGCAATTCTAACCTAACCTACTTCTCTGAACGATTATATCGATGAATAAATACAATAAAGACAAACAGTTTTCTTTAAAACATAATCCTACTGTTTGATAATTTTATTGAATAAAATATTGCGTTTCTATGAAATATGTTGCATTGTAGTAAATAGGTGTTAAAACAAGAATATTCGAAATAAAAATACAAGGACCAAATATTATATGAAACAGTTTCTTGTGAAACGAAATTCTGTGAAATTTGTGTCTTGGAAACAAGAATATCCCAAACATAATTCTACTGTTTGATAAGTTTGCTAAATAAAAAAGTGAGATTATAAAATTCATTGAAATGTGTTTCTGTGACATATGTTTCATTCGAGTAAATAATCTTTGAAACAAAAATATTCGAACTAAAAATACAAGGACCAAGTATTATACGAAACATTTTCTGTGAAACAAAATAATATGAAATTTCTGTCTGCGAAACAAGGGATCACCAAAAAAACGAATTTGTAATAGAAGTATGAAGTGGCAGTTCATGGCCTTCACTTAATTAAAAAGCTACTTTGTTTCACTCCCTGGAGTGAGAAAAGTCGCACTTTCCTCACTCCAGGGAGTGACGAAAGTAGGCTTGTTCGAGCTGCTGAGGTGAAAATATATGTTTACCATTAGTCCGATTTGCTTTGCCTATTTATTTATCTCTCCTAAAGCAAAGAAAATATGCCCTATGATCTAAACATCGAGCCGGTTAATGTTTTTATTTTAACTTGGCCACTGAGTCGTATCAGTCGTATGGTCTAACTTTCAACCTTACGGTTGTGGCGTTTCGTTCGTGCATGTCGCCTGGTTTGGGGGCAACCACAACCAGTGCAACGTCACCCGTGCTAACCAATGTTGAACTGATCTTAAAATAATAAGCTAACGTCCATATTCCAGAGACAACCCTAACAGGGAGACGAACGGCTACACGCACAAGTACAGCGGGCACCGGAACAGCGCCACGTTCAAAGGGGTCGCGTTCTTCGGGCCCAAGAGCCAGTACGTCGTGTCGGGCTCGGACTGCAGCCATATATACATCTGGGAGAAGGAGACTGAGGCCATCGTGCAGTGGATGGAGGGCGACATCGGCGGCGTGGTAGGAACCGTTCCTTCATAGTATGGATATGGACCCTTTATCACATTGAATGCATTTACCAGAGGGCCAGGGTTATTGCGCTGCTTGGCTGTGTCTGGTTGTCTAACAAACCCGATCGTATCGTATCAATTGTATCAGCCTTATTGTGACTCAGAGAAGGTGGTAGCTATTTGTATGCATTTTTTGTTACTTGCCGTTATTTGTTATCAGTGGTAGTCTAAAGCAAAAAAGAATGTCATTGTTCACAAGATAAGCTCTCAAGTGGTAAACGGAGACGGTGGGGTCTTCGTGGAATCCAGTAATTAGCAAATGTAAGGGGGAAAAAACATCACATAGCATTGGATGTCGTGAGTGTTGTGTGTAGGCAAAGTGACAACCCTAGCGTACAAGTTAATAATCAAGATCAAGTGCGGGTAGTTCCCAAAACCCGCGCGGCAAGAAGATGTTGATACAATTCCTCGTCGCCAGTCTGCCTGTGACCACGAACGTAACGTCACGTTCGAAACGTCAGGCCATAAATAAACGTAAGTTTGTACGCGATTAAGTCCCGTATTCGTTTTAAATTATGGGTAAACGGAGAGTTTATAAAATTTCGACTATACTTAAACTGCGACATGTTTCCGTTCTTGGAAGTTATTCTTTCGGTTCCTATCTGCCCTTCTAACCCAGACGATGTTTTCCGTCACCGAAGAACTACTGCTAGCGACTGCCAGTAAAGTTCAAGTTATACCTACATTACCTACGGTTTAATTAAAAATCTCGGAAACTCGTCGGTTTGAGCCCACGACAACGACGAAATCGCAAGCCGCAAGCCTTACCGCTTGACCACTTATAGATCGCGGGTCAGGCGAAAATTTGGTCAGTCATCGCCTTGATACTTCGTCACATGATAGTTTAGATGCTATTATGAATTTAAAAAAAAAACCGGCCAAGTGCGAGTCGGACTCGCACACGAAGGGTTCCGTACCATTATCTATAAAAACGGTCACCCATCCAAGTACTGACCCCGCCCGACGTTGCGAAGTTAACTTCAGTCAAAAATCACGTTTGTTGTATGGGAGCCCCACTTAAATCTCTATTTTATTCTGTTTTTAGTATTTGTTGTTATAGCGGCAACCGAAATACATCATCTGTGAAAATTTCAGCTATCACAGATCACGAGATACAGCCTGGTGACAGACGGACAGCGAAGTCTTAATAATAGGGTCCCGTTTTTACCCTTTGGGTACGGATCCCTAAAAATAGTCAGCCGGTTGTATCGCGGTGGAAAGTCCGTGAGCTGTTCACACATGTAAAAAAATTTTTTTCAGTCTGCGCCTCCCGATTGATACTTTGTCTGGTGATAGTTTAGAAGCTATTATGAATAAAAAAACCGTCAGCTGGTAGCATGAACATGTATAAAATACGCACCTTACCATTTTATGTCCGCAAAGTATGCGTGGAAACGCAAGCGTTTATTGAAGCACCTGATAGAACGCTACATGCAAAGTTTCATGATTTCGATACCACTATTTTCTACATGTTTATGCGCCAGCTGACAGTCGTTCCACCGCGATACAACCGGCTGACGATATTTTTTATTCATAATAGCATCTAAACTATCATATTATCTGACAAAGTATCAAACGGGAGGCGATGACTAAACTTTTTTTACGTGTTTCTGTGGCTGGCATTCCTTAACCCATCAACGGAGCTGCAGCTGACGTCCACGAGGGTTCATCATACATAGCCGTTAACCACTATACCTAAGAGTTATTGCCCGAGAGGCGATTGGTCATGGAAATATGTTCCTGGCTCGCGGTCTATTAGTGGTCATAAAATCTAGTCTAATGTTTAATTTGAACAATTTCCAGGTGAACTGCATAGAGACGCACCCGCGCAGCCCCGTGCTGGCGAGCAGCGGGCTGGATAAGGACGTGAAGATCTGGGTCCCCTCCAGCCAGCAGGAGCCCACCTACGCGGGCCTAGAGAAGGTAACGGGCGTTAGCTAACCGCTTGAAACCACGCGCCAAGCGCCATCTAGTGCGCTCTCTTAGGGTCGGTTGCACCAAACCGTCTGCCATATTATATTGTACGGAAACTTTCATAGATCTCTGCTGCGTGACCTTGATCAGTCTGTTCTGTTAACTGTGGTTGGTGAAACTGGCCCTTAGGGTCGGTTGCACCAAACTGTTTGTCATGGTTAAAGAGTTCGCAAAATTTTATTGTATGGATAGTTTTATAGTAAACCACCGCGGCGCACCAGGTGACGTTGACCAGTCTGTCAAGTGCGGATGGTGCAACTGGCACTGAGGGTTCCAGCCGGTCTAGCACATGATTGGCGCGAGAGTATCTTGCCGCGACATAAACTACCCGTCCCTCTTTAATTCATACAGTTAGCAAAAGACGGGTAGTCTATCTCACGGAGTAGGATGGAGATGGCAAGTGGGCGTTCCCGTCTATCCGACAGTTAGTAGCGACCGACTCACTTTATGCACAGACTATGCTCAGTTGTTGTGTAAACTTCATACTCGAATGACATTCACGTCGTACGTACGCTCGTCTAACAAAAATTGATAATTAAATTTAAAATGCCGTATTGTGCAGTATTAAGCTGCAGAAATCACAGCGGTTTAAAAAATCTTTCACGTGGAGGTATTTCCTATCACCGGTGGTTATTTATTTAATTATAATCCGATAAATACGAAAAATCTGTTTATATTGCATTATTTACGAATGTTCGTTAAGTAAATCTATATTTTATCAGTTAGAACTTAGAGTTCACAATCCTTTGTCACTATTCTTTACGTTTATCTGGAATATTCGCTATCCTAAATGTCAAATAACTTCGCTACTCAGATGCTGCGCAATGTCGATATTTATATCGATAAAGTTAAAGTTACGATATTTCAAGTTTGATGTTTGGTTCGGTAATAAATTATTATTTTAGACACGTTTCTAATTATTATTTGGGATAATCAATGTCTTAGTAAATATGGCAGCTCTGGTCATCAAGCACTAAGTTAAGTCGGGGTCATTTCATGGCAACCTTTCAAACCTTCGTATTCCTTTACATGCGTTTTTGTTTTTTACACCCATCATATTCTCATCGTTAATATAATTAGACTAGGTACTTAATGCACTTATGCGTACAATGCATGCAATGTGCCATGAATAAACGTTTTATATTTTCTATTTCTTTATTATTAATTATTGTAGGTTACCACAAGATGCCGATATTAAAAACAAATGGATCAATGCTACTGGGCAAGAAAATTAGTTTCCGCAAAAATATAGCACCATTTGCTAGGAGCATTTCTTAGAGAAAGATTTCTGGGGATAAAATTGCCATAGATCTCATCTAGCGTCCACACGCCTAAAACTTATTTATTATCGGATTAACAATTATTATTATTCAATTAAACGTAAAACTAAAACTTAGTTACTAATTTAGTAATTATTAGTGACATTCGGGCTCACTAAATTAATTAAAAGTGTTCCGTACCACGCAAACTAGCGTCAAATATTGGAATATTGCCGCCCCCCTTCCTGATTTGATAGGTCACAATCTTACAATCAAATCAAGTGGGATCGATGAGCCAGTTTCATGTATGCTTTCACACCATACAATTAATTTGACAATTTAATCAGGTTGTCCCGTCTAGATTGGCCTTAAATGCTGCTACAAGTAAATATATTGTTAAAGACGAATACTTACCTATGTAAGTAATTGCAGATTTGTGATTACAAAATAACAGCAATACCGAGTTAATAGACATTTAAAGAACTATGATTTTATCTGTTTGACTTTAAGATATATTTAATATTCACATTAACAACCTAGTTGGTCAATTAATAAGAAACAAATTTCTAGTTAGATATTTGTTGTACTTTACTACATATTATTTTTCATACAATCACGATTATCACTACCTATATTATAATCATAAATAAAGTATTATCTAAATGTGTTAAAACATACGGTAATGAAATATCAATACCTAACTGAACACACAAATATCGATAAAACACTCCGATTACACTGTCCCCTCCCTATATCGTCGAATGGAAAGAAGTTCCAACGGTTAGCTACTCGCAGGCGTGTAGAGATCTCGAAAACACCAGTGTAACGTGACCGTGAGATCCGTAACAAACCATGCGTAATTAGACCTTACTTATACTGGTTTTTTAGCCCTTTTCTCGCCTGTAATTTTAAAATTATATAAAATAACGCCATCTGGTGTTGAGTAGTTGTATTAGGTGAACGTTGAGCGAGCTTTAGTGAGATGAATGAGATAATGAAAGAGTCGTATGTCATATAGCTTTGACATTATATTTTAAACCGTCACTCATGTAGCCTACAGTTGATATTCGTTCGAGAAATGTCCACCGGTAATAACCTTTTGGTATGGAAAGTTGCTACGAATCAGAGCAATTTTGTAAGTGTGTGACGTATTTTAACGTGGCTATGAATGTGTGAGTTTAGCGACACTGGTTTTCATACTAAATAGGAGTCATTTCACATCCACTAGTTTATTAATTCGTGGTCTATCTCGCGGCGAGATACTGTCGCGCCAATCATGTGCTCGGCCTACAGATTTAACTTTTGGTAAGCTTTTGCAATGAATGCACGTCATCTCTAAGCAAGTGAACATGAACTTCATTTTGAACAGCCAATATTTTATAGTAGGATACGAAAGGTTAAAAGTATGGCACTATTAGATGTAATTTAACTAAACCGTGATTTGTTTGTTGATACGCACAACACAAAATCTTTATAAAATTGATGAGAACTAGAACCCACTTGCACTTATCTTAGATTTCTGTTTGTTAATTGAGCCATTTTTTAGCTTAAACTCAATGAGATCGCGTTGTTTTATCACATAGTACTTGTTCCTAAGTTTAGGCATAAATTGGTTTACTAAGAGCTCTTTCCCACTGACGTCCAGTTTTTTGCGGGTACGGTTTTTTGCAGGAGCCCGTTTTAGTGGTGTACGTGCTAATAGTCACGTTCACACAAGAATCTGTTTACTTCTAAAAACGGCATCCTGCAGAAAACTGTACCCGCAGAAAACTGGACGTCAGTTCAGTGGAAAAGAGCTCTAATGCGTTGCATAAAGTTGTTTATTTATCATTTCGTAATAATATTCATTTGGCAGAAATTTCTAAGTGGGTTAGGTTAGGGTTTGCTGCCAAATAATATTATGCGAAAAGAAATTCTGCGAAGTAATATTATGCGAAAAGCAGTATGCCAAAAGTATTTCTGCCAAACGATATTTCTACCAAGTAACATTATGCAATACAAAATTCTATTATGGCAAGTATATATTTACATATAATAGATATGACCAGTGACTGCTCCAAGTGGACAACAACTTTGTGACTATTTAATTAAAATAACGTCTTTAGCTGTGATCCTATAAAAAATAATCTGTTACACATCTCTCCTCTTTAATAGACTAGTGCCTACAGGTAACTTGAAATATCTAATTGTAACATTTTTATTATTTATTACAGATAGTCCGCGAGAACAGCACCACCCAGAGGAGTCCGCTGTTCAGTGATTTTTTACCTACACTCTATAGTGCGTGGCGCGGCGAGAACCGCCTCTTCACCGACGAGGACCGCGCGCCGCCCTACGGCGGCAACATCGAGTTCGACGGCAACGTCTGCACTGCCTTCTAGTGAACGGGCTCATCTAGCTGGCCGGATATTTCCTCACGGATGTAGCCTTGTCTGTCTCTGTGTGCGTGACCACACCGTTATAACCGGATTACCACCGGAGACGTCACGCGTCACGCATGTACAGCGAGCGAAGTTGTTTGGTATGCATCCCTAGTTGCTTATCTTTATAGAAACTAAACCGTTTCGCTGACTGTACGGAGTGATGATCTATTGTGAGAGAAAACATCTATAGTTGGGTAGCCGTTTGATAGTCCATTTAATGTTAACCTGTATATGTTTATTATATTAAAATATACTTTGTTATGATTATAATAAACGAGGTGCACGGTTTATAAAAAGTTGTAGATTCTGTTACGTATATAAGGTATACATGTTTATTTGTTATTTAGAATATTGTTTGTGTTTTTTTAATGTTCACAATGCTTAAAACGTCATTAACCTGAAGTCCCAATAAACAATATGTAATTTCTAATATTATGCTGTTCATATTGCTGTTCATCGTCATATAGGTATTAAGAAGTATGTATATTTGTATATAGTTATCAGGGTTTTCTTTACAAGATCCCATTTGATTGGACTATAAAAGGTAGCCACGATCTGAACCATAATTCCTTATTTTGCCTTTGGATTAAACTATGTAGTCTACCAACTACGTACTTGATTAAAATACTTTGTATGTATGTATATATTTACGCTTGTAAAATTGTGACTTGTAGCTTTATACAACATGGCCTTGATTTTAACTATAAAACTAACGTGAGAACATATTAAAATTATTTTGAACGGGTTACTCAAGTATTATAAGATAAGTCAAATGATCAGCCGAAGATCCTCAAAAACGGATCTAAATATGTCGAGCGTTTATAGGAATTTCCGTTTTAAAGTTGTACCAAAAATTTTCGTGTTAGAATTGGGAATTTTTATATTATTTCTACTTGAGCTTTATCCATTTTTACTCAAAAAAAAAGTGTCCCTAAAGTTTTTGGTCCGTTTGGATACGGTTTTCTATACAATCTTGTATGACCGTAATAAAACGGGCAAAAAAAAATTTTATGCAATTTTGGGGACATTTTTTTACTCGTATTAGGATGGAAAGAGCTCGTGATTCTGAGTGGAAAAAATATAAAAATTCCAAAATCTAAAGTGCAAGTCGGGGGTACAACTTTAAATAGAAATGCCCTTATTCGACTTAATAATACGTGAATATTAGTGAGTAACCCGTTTAAAATATTTTTAATAGGGCCTTAATTGTCCAGCTCTTAGGTCGAGGCTGCCTCAAAAGGCTATCCAGCTGTGTTAAGATATTTCAAGCTGTAATGTCTATTGACATTAGCTGATTTGTTCTGCCAAGCAGCTCCATGTAAATAAACTTATAGTTAGTTCCTGGATAGAACATACACACGTGCAACTAATCTAGCCGTGGGTGAAGTCGAATCTGCGAGGCTATTTTCTTTCAATGTGTGTTTTCAAGGATATATAAATGGCTGGCTCCGGCGCGGCGGAGCTCCCTTAAAGGCTGGCGTCCACTAGGCTCGCCGAGGCGGATCGCAATAATTCGCCTTCTACATTCTACATTTACTATGAAACTGCGTCTATTGACGAAGAGCCGCGGCGCGTCGAATCGAATTTACCATTATTAAATATATTAATAACGGGTCACTCACGTGTTTTAAGTCGAAAACGCTCGACATGTTTCACTCCGTACCGAGGAGCGTCATCAGGACCCCCAGGCGCAAGAGGTCTGCGCCGGTCCGTCACCGTCGACGCAAGCTCCTGATGACGCTCCTCGGTACGGAGTGAAACATGTCGAGCGTTTTCGACTTAAAACACGTGAGTGACCCGTTATTAATATATTTAATATGTCTATGTCTCACGGAAGTTTTGTTATTAGAATTTACCATTCATAGTAAATGTATAGAAGGCGAATTATTGCGATTCGATTCGCCTCGGCGAGTCTAGTGGGGTGAGGTGAGGTGGTGTTACGAGAGTCCAGAGTCCTCGTCCAAAAAGAGCCAAATAGCCCGCGTTCGAGAATACCCTTGTGGGTTACACCGTTTCGTGATATGGTGGTTATTGTACATATTAAAGGTCATAAACGTGCTCCACCACCCACAACCCCAATGCATCAATATGTACCCAATACTTCAATAAGCCAACGAGCACTTATGTTATTAAAGGTTAAACAGGTTAGTGGCTTCTCGTCTCCGGTCTTGCAGGAGCAAAACCATAGGTTTTGAGGACAACTTGTCAGGCGTTTATGCGGTCTACAAACGTAACAACATTGCACTCTGGCTATAGTGAGCGATAGGGACGCAGCTATCTGTTAGAATAAGGGAACCGTTCCAAATCAAAGTATAGCTGGGTCCCTTTAGAAGTTTAGATTATTGTGATATAATATAATTGATAGATTTGATAGGTTTGTAGAACGTTTTAATGTAAATTTCCTTCTGAACGCGTCATGACAAGTGTTATGTGTGTAAATCCCCTTATTTATACTAGATACTTGCAATAAAATGAAACAAATTGTTTGATTATGCGTATTTCTTTGCTTGGATATTTTATAAGTTTGTCTAAGATGCCCTAGTGTTAGCTCATTTTAGAATAAAAAATACTTTGCGGCAAAAGTCATAAATGATCGTTGACTACCCTACTTTGTTCATTTTGTTTTTATAATTATAAAAACAAGACGCTAATACGTTTCGCTTATGCTAATTATGGCGCAGTCCTTATTATGCGTTGAGGATAAAAACGGACCTTATTTTTGTCCTCCATCGACTGATCAACGTCACCCGGCGCGCCGCGGCGGTTTACTATGAAACTTTCCATACAATAAAATTTACCGAACTCTTCAACGATGACATAGTTTGGTGCAACCGACCCTTAATAGTCTTGTATTTACATACATATTTGATACTCCTGTATATTTTCCTCGCAATCGATGTGAAAAACAGAGTAATATATAACTGGCAAAAATATAAATGCCCGTTTCATCCTCGTCCTATGTCGGCCCTCGCTCACGCTCGGATCGATGAATTGCATCGGGTAAAATGGGTTACTTTATGCCCTTATCTACTATAAGTACTTATCCATTTATTTTCTCTAATGCCATAATATAGAATGCGCCAAAATAAGTAATAAGACGTCAAATACCTCAGTTTGCATTGCAAAGATATTTTAATATAAGTAGGCATCTTCACCTCCCTCTTTCCCCCACATTATTTGGATTTATTAACTCGAGTGCAAAAATAGATCTGTAGAAACTCAGCTAATAATAATACGGCGAAAATACTATAATAACGAGGCAGAAAGTCATGTAGCAGAGCAGGGGTATAATTAGACTGTGACGTCTCAGATTGTTAGTAACAAATTGTTTTGACATTTCACAAAGAGTTTGTACTTACATATATAATTTGACGTCTGGTTAGCAAAATACACACAATATTGTAGTACTAGTACTAGGAGTTATAATGTCTATGGAGTTAAACGATTACGTTAGTAAAATGGTTAATAATAAATCCTCCAGCAACGGCATTAGCAGAGGTGCTCTACCTGAAAAAAGTGTACCTGCGCAGTGCGCATTTTTGCATAAGGAGCGTGCATAAACTGTAGGGGGCAGCACAGGAGACGTCAGATTTTTGGCGCGATGCGTAAATGTATAGTTTATGCTTCCAAAGTAGCCCACAAGATGGCAGCACTTGCTTTGGCGTGAAGTGTCAATGTACATGTGATGTACATGTTTATGGTTCCGATTCAGGCCACAAGATGGCAGACCCTCCAACGCGCACGGTCCCTCGACGCTACAGGAGGTGCAGCGTACAGCCCTTTCAGTTGCACTGCCCAGCGTAACAAAGCACAAGTAGGTACCTCTAGCTAGGGAATGTGACAGTGATAGCGGCAAACCGATGGAACGGCCTTAATTTGATTTGTTAAGGTGCAGCGGGGCAATTTCGACTGGAAAATTATAAAGTGCAATTTTGACCACCGAAAAGTACTATTTACAGTAGTTTACTGGCAATTGATTGCCTTCATGCTGGAGATTAGTTATCTTGGTTTTATTTTTTCAGACTCGATCACATCCAAAAATGTTGAGCCTGTATACTTTAAAATGAGCATTTTATATAAATAGGCAAAAATAGTTGTAATTATCCCGCCGAGGGCCGAGGGGCAATTTTTACAACTATTGATAATAAGTTTCGTTACAGTGAACTTCCACAGCTAAACCTGAGCTCCTGTGGTTAGTGTTAAAAACCTGGTAACCCTTATTTGTGACCGGATTTTCGCAGGCAACCCTATACCACTGTATTCGTAATAAAATTACCATCATTTTGAAATATAATTCAAGCGTCAGACAGATGATCGATAAAAACTCATCTGACTTATATTGACCGGGATATACATATATAGACCGTGATTACCTTTTGTAAACAATACAAAAGGTAATCACGGTCTATATCCCGGTCAATATAAGTCTAGCGAAACTAACCGTGAATCATTTAATCACCTGTTTAAACACGGCAACCCCATAATAGTGACCGGAAAAGGACCTAAGTACCTAACCTAATTTATTCATATTGACAAGTTGTATACTTACTTTTCATTGGAACCACATTGGAACTTATTTCGTTCGTCAGACAAGTCTGTGAAATTTGAAGAAAAAAAATATTTTCAAAAATTTATTAGAAATAGCCTTGACCATATTTCTTTAGGCGACCCTATTTATTTATGTTCAGGAATATATTTTCTTTCATAAAATATGTTTCATTCGTCAGACGTCTCGGTAAAGGTCGACCATATATAACGTATCTCCTAAGTCCTACTATACGGTTAGTATTAGTATGGAGCTATAGACGTATTTTTTCCCGCCACGATGCTAGTGATATGCATGGCGTGCCCAAAAGTGCGCGTCCATAGTTACGATACGCGAGCATAATCGGGGCTACCCGAGGTTTTCATCGATTTTTGACAAGTTTTGAATCGTATCTCCTACTTTTGCACTAGGTACATATAGAATTATATTATAAGACAAACGGCTATCGGTTCTTCAATCTTTTATCTCCATTTTTGTCTACCGGATTTTGAAAGAAAAAATACTTATTTATTTAGGTTTTTTTTAAACATTGCCCAAAAAAACACTTAAAAAATTAAGACATTTAACACTATGCTGGACTCAACGCCAGACACAATAGAGAGTACAATGGGATTACGCCACGATTACGCCTATATATGTATAATAATATATATATATAGGCATCTAGTGTCCAGGAGTCGTAGCACGGTACGCTTATCACCATGCCTGTCACGTTCTAACAAATATGTAAGTGCGAAAGTGACGGACTTAGTGATAGGGGAAACCATGCTGCGCGGGCAGCAAGGTGACCAAGTTGTTAAAGATGGACCTTAGGACCTTAGAATGATTAATTATAAAATTTTGGCCAGAAAATAGTAGATTTTTAGTCGCGAGTGTACCTATATTATATATCAAGTAACGATCTTATTCTACTATCGTTTCTAGCGAAAATGAAAATATTGAAAATGTTTAAATAATATATTATAGGGCTACTATAATGTTTATTTAACTTTATTTTCCCGCTTTATTCCATCTACAACTGTCATTAACAATAGCGACATATAGTGGTGAAACATATAACTAATTAAAGCCCATCGGACATTGCTCTGCTGCATTATAAAAATATATAGCCTGTCTGGTTGCTGTAATATGATTTCAAATGATTAAAATAAACGTAAAAAGTGACTCATATCATACTTTCTAAAGTAAAACTCAAAATATCGAATATTGTAATTGACAATGTGTTCCACATGTTAGTCACAGTTAGATAATGGCGGACTGTCTCGGCCAATCACAGAACGCGTGTGGAAGCCCGCGCCATCTTCGTTTTCAAATTCGCCTGTGTCGTCGCCGGTCAGTCAGTCGCGCGTCGGACCTGAAGAGTTGTACAGCTTAGCTATTTCTAGTAACTAACGCCAAAATCAGAACAATCATGAGCACCAAGGAAAATAACAGTGAAGTGGCCGTGGAAAAGGTTGGAGATGAGAAGGACGCGAAAAGTGACCTGAAAGCAACGAAAAGAGCGGCAGAGGTAAGTGCACATGTATTCTAAGCGTATCCAGATAATCCCGCGCCATTTTATTGAACGTTCAAGAAATTTCCTTTATTATTGATATCTTCATAATTTACCACGTGGTGAATCTGAATAGTAATCTGCCCCTTTGGGCACAAGTGTGAAGCCATATCGAGCCGGCGTATTTTTGGATGTTATTTTTTATGATCTGCATTTTTGTATGAGGTAATCGATGAGTCAATACCACGATGCTGAATGATGACCCTCGTTGGAGTATTCCGTAAAGGTATTACGCGCAGGAGTAACGTCTACTCCGATAGCTTTGTTTACCAGTTTTCCGATACAGAGGCATGACCTTGGCGAAAAAACATGGCGCGAGAAGGCACTGCGTTCATCTTTGAGCTAGTTCAACAAAATAATGTCCATATGATGATAATTATGCTCTCAGTGATCTGTTTGTTATTGATTTTATTGCGTACCATCATCTATTTTTAAGTTTTCTTAGGGCATATGCTCATGGCAGCGTGACGCTTGATCGGTAATATGGCCGGCGAACGTCAAGTGTCCGGTGTTTGGCTGTCAGTTACCTTGCCAATGTTTGGTAGGTAACTAAACCTGATTTGGTACGTTTTCTTATTGCTTCCGAAACTAGGTCCCACACTGTTCTAAGACTTGTGCATTATTATGACTTTAATAGTTACATAGAACGTCCAATGACCCGGCATTATTTGCATCATGTCATGTACTTACTCGTTTTGTATTGATACGTACTTACACGTTTCTTTGTTTTACACCTAGTCATTAGTCTGATAGGGGTAGATTGTACCATGCCCTAAACTAGAGGGCAACGCTAAAATCGATGGTATTTTTTGAATAACGCCGTGAAATGAAAGGAAAACTACTTCATCTACTTATGGGAATTTTATCTTGTGTCTCTTTTCTTTTTCGTAACCTAAATAAGTACACGCTAACGCTCGTAGCTTATATTATGAAATAAATTTGTTTGTATAGCGATAGACTAACTTACACTTTACATCTATTTTAATAATAAATTAAGATATCTAAATGCGCTCGAATATTGCCGTTTAAACGTTGATTATTCGACGACGCTTGGCGGTTACGTATGCGTTGTGACCGCGTTCCGCAGGCTGCCACGGGAATATCGGCCGTATGGCGCCGGCCCCGCGCTTTACGGCGCTCTTTCCCCCACACAACTAATAACCCACGCTTCTTTATCGTAACGAATCTTTGTCACCTGCGTCTCTCATTATCTCTAAAGGACGCTACTTTTTCCGACAATACACATTACATTGCGAGAATATTGAAATCATTTGGCTAATGGCCAGTTATTACTTGCTAAATGATTATTTCGATCTTGAATAGCTTCAAGGCGGCGTGTATTCATCGCATATGTAAATAAATAATGAGAATGTTTGTTTTTTTTCCCCCAATAATTATTGATTGTTCTGTTATAGGAAAAGGCAACGGAAGCAAAAAAGGCGCGAAAGGAAGAAAATGGCGGCGGCGGCGACGATGAGCCTCACAGTGAAGAGGAAGACCTAGAGGGAGAGGGTGAGGGTGACGACGATGATGATGAGGACGTGGAGGGCGAAGAGGGCGAGGAAGACGAGGAAGTTGAAGGAGAGGGAGAGGACGACGATCTCGAAGGTAAACAAGGCTGACAAAACATCGCGACTAACCGCATAATTCAAATGACAAATAAATTAGGTATTTAGATGCTTGCCTCATTTCAGCTATTTTTTTAATGTAGTGTATATCTGTATAGTACTTTGCTATGTAAGTATATTAGTTTAAATTCAGTTTAATAGCTGTTGTTTTTGTTACAGATGAAGAAGTAGAGGAGGAGCTATTAGGTGAGGAAGAGGAAGAAGACGCGTAATACGCCTTTGTGCCTCTTTTAAGGACAATGTCACAGTGAAGTGTTAGTGCTCGTGACGCCCCGAACTAGCGCGGCCTCGCCTCGCCTCAACTGGCCATAAACAAGCCCCAACACACAAACAGACAGACTAACAGTTGGGAACACGCGGGGCCGACATCGCTCCCACCTAACACGGGTGCAGTTTTATTTAATGACAAAATGTAATTAAGAAATCAAATCCAATGCAGATTTTCAATTTTTTACAATGTTTAAGTTTGATACCGAAGCCGTATCTTTAATTTCGGCTCAGTGCAGTGAGCCTATACCTAATTAAGACTTAATAGAATGCTGTTAAAATGTACAAATGTGTTTTTCGGAAAGTAAAGAATAAGTGAAATCAAACTGTATTCTAGGTTGACCCACGAGCCTGTTGAATGGTAAAATTGTGATATTTTTCTATGAAATAGGGACTTATTCAATGTAATAAGAGAGACTGTCTACATTGCATTACCTGTAGTAATAGCTTGTAAGCTAATTCACTAAGCTCAATCTTCATTTTTTGTTGTTGATGAGTTTGTGTACATATTTAGATTATAGTAAGTAAAGCCTGTGATTTATAAAATCAGTCTGTAACATGGCATAGATAGTTCGTCAATTCAGCACCATCTTAATGAAAGCTGTTCGTACATAATCTCGTTTCGTATGACACCCTATCTCCTTCCAACTCCGAATTTCTTCGGGACCCAGAGCGAAAATGAAATTTTATCGTGTGAATGATTTGAGAACTACATAATTAAAGTGAAAGTAAATTTAAACGGACGTCCTGTAGGAGTTCAGAGTTCCAGAGGAAGTAAACATCGCAACGCTGGCTGCCGACTGAGATAAGGTTTTTCATAATCCAAAGGATGTTTCCAGTGAAAAACATCACAATTTTACCATTATTATGCATTACTTCGCGCGGTCGCGCGCTTTCATCTGTACCTACGTAAAGATAGAGCGTGCCGGTCTCCGCGAAGATAAACATGACTAAAACCGGCCTGTAATTTTTGTCCATAATTGTTAATTAGGATAGAATCTTCAGTTCGGTATTCCAGTGTTTCAAGGTGTAGATTACGAGATTCCTAGGTTTACGTGATTTAGTGTGTAGGATGGTACGTTTTTTAAGGAAGGGCATAGGGGAGCCGGCGTGACGTGAGCCGGTGGCGCGGGGCAGGGGCGGCGCGTCGGCGCCCCGCGGCCGCGGCCGGCACAGCGTGGCCTCGTTCGATTTGCCGCGCGCCCGGCGTGGGTCCCCCCCGGCCCGCGCCCGCACCCGGCGTCTATCGCTCCCCCGTACCACGACATGGCAACGCGCTCCTCCGTGCGGAAAATCACCCGGCGCGCGCAATACATCGCCGCTCGGCTGACGATGCATTAGGCGTCCGATCGTTTGCTGCCATGGCAGCCGGCGAGCGACCGACGCCCGGGCTACGATAGTAACATGCGAGTGATGTTGATATTACTCGTTGAATCAGTTTTCACTCCGGTAATTCACCTTTGCAGTCTTTCGTGGGGCACGGGTGTGATGCACCAATAATAATGTTAATTAATGAAACTATTTTTACGTAACGTCCGGCTTCAGTGGGAGACTGAAAGATGTATTCGGAAGCATTTAGGGAATTGTTCCATTGGCGATCGAATACCAAAGGGAGCAAATGTATTTTCATTAGCAGCAATTGAATATAAAATGAAATAAATAAATTTATCTTATGAGTAAATCGTATCGTCCCGCCTTTTCATTTTGTGGTAATGTCGCATATTGTGTACCTACGATGTACGGCTAAATGTGAATACCTTAGTACGATTTTATTTATTTGTGATGTTGAACACTACTGATTTTCTACGATGGACGAAATGTAAATACAACCGATTTTAAGTAAAATGTTATTTTGTTTTTAAGCTTATTTATTTGTCCCAGAGAGAGGCTTGAAAAACCCGCACCTCGTCCATGAGTTTACATTACTTCCATGATACTCTTGAAATAATAAATAAATAAAATAGACGTCGCACTTGCGTCGTGATGCGCACTAGTGTTTTAAGTATATATTGCTTGACGCAGATAAAGCAGTGTCCATACCGTATCAAATATTCGAAGAATAGCGATCAGCGATTTTGTTTATTGTATTGTGAGTTTGGTGCTGGTTATTATTATTATAGACATAAACACTTGAAGAAGATTAACAACTTGTTTCGTACGCTATCAATGTAACCTCCACTCTTCCAGGTAAGGTTGTACTTATTGGCTGATTGGCTCGTTTAGTCCAAGATCATGACGTGTGCTATTAAAGAATAATTATTTATAACGTTAAAAGGAAATAAAAAATTGGGAATCCGATTCTGAAATACTTCCTTTAACCCTCGGGAGTTATAAATGCTCTTAAGCTTTTTTTGAACGCTTTGTCATAAACACAAATATTACTCAAACGCCTATTTCCCGGGTGGAAGGGAGCTATAATGTAAACCTTACTTGAAAGTGTTAAGGTTACTTTGACAGCGTCCGCCATAAATGCCATAATACCAGTCCTTGGCGCTGTGGGGTGTGGGTACGACCAGTAACGACACCTTTAGGGGTTCTTGGCGTTCAAAGGGTTAAGTAGTATAAGGGACCTAAGTAGAAGTGCAGAGCTTA
The DNA here is from genome assembly GCF_947568885.1 of Cydia strobilella. Taxonomy (NCBI): domain Eukaryota; kingdom Metazoa; phylum Arthropoda; class Insecta; order Lepidoptera; family Tortricidae; genus Cydia; species Cydia strobilella. The sequence goes on along the minus strand of NC_086041.1, from coordinate 17,424,489 downwards.
TTACACTATCCTAATTTAGTGACTAACAAGAGGGACGCCGCTATACGTGAGACGCGATAAAAGATACATCCTACCGTTTCTCACGTATAGCGCGTCCCTCTTGTTAGTCACTGAATTAGGATAGTGTAATAAGCTCCTGCCTCCTAAAGAAGATAAATACATCGATTTCGATGTGGTACTTTTAGTGTAGGAACGGTCACGTGTCGTATCGATGTATTTACGACACGTGACCGTTCCTACACTAAAAGTACCACATCGAAATCGATGTATTTATCTTCTTTAGGAGGCAGGAGCTTATTACACTATCCTAATTCAGTGACTAACAAGAGGGACGCCGCTATACGTGAGAAACGATAGGATGTATCTCTTATCGCGTCTCACGTATAGCGGCGTCCCTCTTGTTAGTCACTAAATTAGGATAGTGTAATAAGCTCCTGCCTCCTAAAAAAGATAAATACATCGATTTCGATGTGGTACTTTTGAGGTACTTTTAGTGTAGGAACGGTCACGTGTCGTGAACGTTACAGCAGCGTCATCTAGCTGCAACCATGGATATTAGTAGTGAGCGCTGACTAGAGCAGATAGCGCTACTGGTTCTCGGCATTATTCTGTGGCCTAACGCAAAGAGTAAAGTAAGTATTGGCCTAACGTAAGGCGGTAAACTTCAAATGGGGTTGGCAATTGTCCAAGGTTTGCATAGATGGCGCCATCATAGCTTGCCCCTTTCTCTAGTTGAGTTCTATGAGATTTGGCGTAAAGGGCTGGCATCCAGGGCATAAAGTTCCATTTAAAAAATCAAGAATTTGATAATAGGGGATATTACTGCAATGTTCTGCCACCAGAGTGCAGCACTAGCCTTTTTAGTAAACCAAGAGTAACTTATATTCTGTTTTTTTATTCCGTAGACTAAAATGACATTTCATGTCGTACTAAGAAATGTCATCTCTTACACATGAAACGTCATTATATAGGTAGTCTACGGAATAAAAAAACAGACCTTGCATGTTAACAAAGCAATGCGGTAAATTAAAAAGCTTATCAAAGCATATCAAAGTTTTACTGGCCTGTCATTTTGATAATGAAGGTGCCAGACGCCTGGCTAATCCATAATAATATTATAAATGCAAAAGTCGGTCTGTCTGTCTGTGTGTTACCTCTTCACGCTTAAACCGCTGAACCGATTTAGTTGAAATTTGGTATACAGATAGTTAGTAGTAGTTATAGTTATAGTCCCGGGGAAGGACATAGGATACTTTTTATCCCAGAACTCACCCCTCAAGGGGGTGGAAATTTGTATGGGGAATCAATAACCGCTGAACCGATTTAGATGAAACTTGGTATGGGGATAGTTTGAGCTGTGGGAAAGGATATAGAATAATTTTATCTCCGAAATCATCCCTTAAGGGTGTAAAAAATGGGGTTGAAATGTATAGTGTGGACCAATTTGGGAGTGAAAAAAGGATGTATTAAAAAGCAGATTTGTTTAAGAATTAAGGTACCCAAATTACTAATTCCACGCAGACGAAGTCGCGGGCAAAAACTAGTAATTAATAATGATAGTATTTTTAGTTTCGTTGCTCAAGGGGCCCACTGACTATCAGTCCGCCGGACGATATCGGCCTGTCAGTTGTTCGGAACTGTCAAATTTTTGTTCTAACTGACCGGCCTATATCTTCCGGCGGACTGATAGTCAGTGGGCCCCTTTTATCATATATGTACTATTTTCCGGGGCTAGCTAGTCTATCTTACAATATGATAATATTGTAAGGATGATTAATTTAGGTATAATAATATATTTATTGCTTTCACATTGGTATTACAGATAAATAGTTCATATAATAATCAATTCAATTGTTCCTATACAATTTTTGGTCCCAACCAAGCTCGAATTTGTAGAAAAAGTTGGGTGTCCCTTAGAAAACATCGGAAATACATGAAACGGTCAATATTTTTTTTTCATGATTTTGGAGTTGATCTCATAATTAATAACAGTCGTGGCATTTATGGCTAATTACCTAATCTAAGGTCAACCGGGATAAATGCGTCGTTTGAAGATTTCTTCTAAACGGAACAGTTTACCTAAAGTGACGCATTTATCCCGGCTAACCTTAATTATAGTCTCCAATCTCAACTCATTCTCATGGCAGCGGAGTTAAGTTAAAGAATGCTGGTTTTTAGCTAAAATAATTATTGTTAGGTAATAATAAAATTGCAGATTCCTTTTAACTTAACTCCCCTGCCAACTGCCACAGAATTAGAACGAAAATACATTACCTACTAGGTAGTACTACTAATAGTACCTACTAATAATAGTGGAAGGATTGGTATTATCAGTATTATCACGTAAATAATACAATTTTTGGCAGCCCTGTCCCTATTGACCCTTTAGCGTCCCTATTCCCACTATTGCGTGGTCCCTATTAACTACCAGAGAGGTGTCCCGCTCCACCCCTCAGTCGTCCCTATTCACCCCCGCTGCATCCCTATAAACCCCGTATTTTTTCGTTTTCATGCATCTCTATTTCCACACTTTTTGCTAACAAAACAAAGATTATTTATTTATACTTACGAGGGGCGATCCAAAAGTAATGATAATTGAATACTTTTAATGCCGGAATAAGGTAAAAAAAGGTTTTATTTTTTAAAGCCAGTGAATTAAAAAAGAAAAATATAAAATATATATATATCTGTCAGTGAGTTTATTATTCCATTTTTTCATAACTTGTCGGAATAAATACGCGAAAATGGAGAAAACTGAAGTAAGCCGTTATTAAGTACTTCTGCTTGAAAAAAATGTGTACTAAAGATATATACTTACATATTGAAATGTCGGGAACATTGGGGGACTCTGCGCCTCCGTATTCTACAGTTGCACGTTGGTGCAAGGAGTTTAATTTGGGTAGGAGATCAACTGAAGACGAACACCGCCGCGAGGGCCGGCCGTCCATCGTCCGTACTGAGGATATCGTCAAAAAAATTGAAGATTTAGTTACGATTTTAGTCGCAAAAATGTAAAGTTGATAGATTTCTTCTGTGAAATTGTACACCTTTTGTTACCTAATTGAAATAACAAGTACTGGTTTCTATTAGCACGACTTCTTATCTTTCCGTTTATCAGATCAATTTTTTGAAAAAAGGCTTACTAAATTAGTAATGTTTTTTTTTTCTGATGGACGTTTAGGTAAACGCGTGTAAAGCACTGATTTTGATGCTCTTATTTGTAAATTTCGTAAAGTTTGGACTGCTAAAAATGGTAAATTTTTATTACACATATTCTGTACTTTAGGTTTATCAGATTACATTGTTGTTATATGACTTAGAGTTCGAGGAAATGAAAGTTAAACGAATTCAATTTTCTCCAGAAATGACCTCAAAACAAATGACAATTTCTCCGAAAATCTACTTATTTTCGACGTGGATTGCATACTCAAATAATCTGCAATGTTTACTTAAACTGTTGCTGTACTTAATTTTATTTAAATTGCAACTTTTATTTTCTGACGATTTTTTAAAAACTTCCCCTTTTACTGGTATAACACCGGTGACACGCGCTCGCGGCCTCAGTCCCGCGCGGGAGCTGGTAGAGGCAGGACGTTTGTTGATCGGCTCCGCACGTTGCATCGACGACGACGAAGTTATTTATCATTGTGTGCGTCGCTCGCCGTGTAAAAAGTTATATTTGTTTGCGTGTTTGGCTGTACTGTGTGCGTGTAAACTACGACCAGAAACTTTAATCCTTGGGTTGTAAGTACTTGTTTATTAACCGCCTTCAAAAAAAGGAGGTTCTCAGTTTGACCCGTATGTATATGTATGTATGTATGTTTGTTCGCGATTATCTCGCATTTGGCTGAACCGATTTTGATGCGGTTTTTAGAAAAGTGTTTGTTACATTCTGGAGAAGGTTTTAGTATACATAGAGCTGAGCTGATGCTGAACCCTGGCTGTACCTAGTGGAACGCAGGTTTAGTGCAACATAGGCACACGCTGTTTTGGTCTTCCGACACGTCTTCATGAGCAATTAGGAGAGCAGTACCCAAGATGGAGCTGATGCTGAACCCTGGCTGTACCTAGTGGAAATCAGGTTTCGTGCAACATAGGCACACGCTGTTTTAGTCTTCCGACACGTCTTGATGAGCACTTGGGAGAGCAGTACCCAAAATAGAGCTGATGCTGAACCCTGGCTGTACCTAATGGAACGCAGGTTTGGTGCAACATAGGCACACGCTGTTTTGGTCTTCCGACACGTCTTGATGAGCAATTAGGAGAGCAGTACCCAAGATGGAGCTGATGCTGAACCCTGGCTGTACCTAGTGGAAATCAGGTTTCGTGCAACATAGGCACACGCTGTTTTGGTTATTCGACACGTCTTGATGAGCAATTAGGAGAGCAGTACCCAAGATGGAGCTGATGCTGAACCTTGGCTGTACCTAGTGGAACGCAGGTTTGGTGCAACATAGGCACACGCTGTTTTGGTCTTCCGACACGTCTTGATGAGCAATTAGGAGAGCAGTACCCAAGATGGAGCTGATGCTGTACCTAGTGGGACTTAGGTTTTGCAACATAGGCACACGCTCTTTTGGTCTTCCGACACGTCTTGATGAGCAATTAGGAGAGCAGTACCCAAGATGGAGCTGATGCTGAACCCTGGCTGTACCTAGTGGAACTCAGGTTTCGTGCAACATAGGCACACGCTGTTTTGGTCCTCCGACACGTCTTGATGAACACTTGGGAGAGCAGTACCCAAGATGGAGCTGATGCTGAACCCTGGCTGTACCTAGTGGAACGCAGGTTTGGTGCAACATAGGCACACGCTGTTTTGGTCTTCCGACACGTCTTGATGAGCAATTAGGAGAGCAGTACCCAAGATGGAGCTGATGCTGAACCCTGGCTGTACCTAGGGGGACTCAGGTTTCGTGCAACATAGGCACACGCTCTTTTGGTCTTCCGACACGTCTTGATGAGCAATTAGGAGAGCAGTACCCAAGATGGAGCTTATGCTGAACCCTGGCTGTACCTAGTGGAACTCAGGTTTCGTGCAACATAGGCACACGCTGTTTTGGTCCTCCGACACGTCTTGATGAACACTTGCGAGAGCAGTACCCAAGATAGAGCTGATGCTGAACCCTGGCTGTACCTAGTGGAACTCAGGTTTGGTGCAATATAGGAACACGCTGTTTTGGTCTTCTGACACGTCTTGATGAGCAAATGGGAGAGCAGTACCCAAGTTAGAGCTGATGATGAACCCTGGCTGTACTTAGTGGAACTCAGGTTCATTTATTGTTATCAGAACTTCCACCCCCTTTTAACCCCCAGTACCTACTGCATGTTAAACGTGTGGTAGCTCTGGTCAGGTGCCTGCTTCATCTGGCAGCCCTCCAGGTGTTCCAGGTCTTGAAGAAGTTAACCTGCCTACAGCATACTCTACCAACTTCAGATTAAAAGAGTTTTACCCCTGATCCGATGCGTCCAGCAGCACTCCAGGTGTTCCAGGTTTTGAGCTGTCTCCGTCATACACTACCCACAACACGTTGAGCGAGTGTTACCCACCCTTTGCCCTTGACCCTTTGCACTCAGCAGCACTCCAGGTGTTCCAGATCTGGAGCTTTCCCCATCATACACTACCAGCGGCACGTTGAGCGAGTGTTACCCGTTACCCCTGACCCTTTGTACCCAGCAGCACTCCAGGTGTTCCAGGTCTGGAGCTTTCCCTATCATACACTACCAGCAGCACGTTGAGCGAGTGTTACCCCTGACTCTTTGCACCCAGAAGCATTCCAGGTGTTCCAGGTCTTGAGCTGTATCCATCGTACACTACACACTACCAGCGGCATGTTGAGCGAGTGTTACCCCTGACCCTTTGCACCCAGCAGCACTTCCGGTGTTCCAGGTCTTGAGTTTTACCCATCATACTCTACCAGCGGCACGTTGAGCGAGTGTTACCCCTGACCCTTTGCACCCAGAAGCACTCCAGGTGTTCCAGGTCTTGAGCAGTATTCATCGTACAACCAACAACACGTTGAGCGAGTGTTAGAAGAGTGGAGAAGAGAAGAGGATGACTGGAAATAAAAATTATTATACACCCTTCCCAACAATTAAGACTATCTCCATAATATCAAATTCCATCCAAATCGGTTTTATTGGATCCCATACAAATTTCCATTTTTCATTACATTGCGGTATCTAATAAACATTTTGAATGCAGTTTAGCTAAGTAGTCAGCAATGTAACGTAAATTGTATGCAAGTTCTTGCTAGTTTAAACCTCGCTTAACTGAAAGAAGAGTGACGATCAGATATTTAAATGACGTCACAGGAATCTCGCATTCAACGAATCTTAACCGAGGAATTGCACATGAACAAAGTATCCGTGTTGGGTGCCCAGAATGTTAACTGACGAATTGCAATTAACCAGTATAAATTGAACCGTAAACCGTAACGGACGGTTACAGCTTGCGGTTCAATTTGTACTGGTTAACAAGCTAGAGCACGCGAAGATTTAGGCCACTCTCTTAATTTTACTTTTTTATTTATTCGCATTTTGCGTATTTAAGCCGAACAATACCGGCATGCGCGGACAGATGCGCAGATGGCCTACCGGGCTACAGTCCCCTTTTCGAGAGACGCATCTGCCGGGTGCCGACGCCAGTGAGAGGAAGTTACTTAGCTGCACAACGAACGTTGAATCGATGACAAACTTCGGTTTACTAAATCTTGAATAGCTTTCATTTACAGTAAGTATATACTCGTTCGTACAGTTAGGTACACGCTTTATATATAAGTACCTACCTAACCTATAGATAGATAGGTACTTACCTATATTTGTTTTTTTGGGTGTCGCGTTTCTATAGATAATTTTGTTAAACATGTTACATTTCAACTATATATATAACTATATACTTAATGATATAATATAGCTTTAGCTGAAACAAAGGACAATGTGATTATAGTCAGCAACAAGAAGCGTAGAAACTATATTTTTAGGGTTCCGTAACCAAAGGGTAAAAACGGGACCCTATTACTAAGACTCCGCTGTCCGTCTGTCCGTCTGTCTGTCTGTCATTGTCACCAGGCTGTATCTCATGAACCGTGATAGCTAGACAGTTGAAATTTTTACAGATGATGTATTTCTGTAGCCGCTATAACAACAAATACTAAAAACAGAATAATATAAATATTTAAATGGCGCTCCCATACAACAAACATGATTGTTTTGCTATTTTTTTCCGTAATGGTACGGAACCCTTCGTGCGCGAGTCCGACTCGCACTTGGCCGGTTTTTTACCTACTTCCCAAACTTATTTACATCATGTATAATTATAATTGAAGTAGTAGTAGTAGTAAGAGTAATAAGATTCTCATCAAAGAGGGTGTATGTAACGTAAAACAAGGTGGTAGGTATGTGGTGGTAGGAGTAGGAGTCTCGTACCTTTTTGATTTTGACACCTTTACTGTTTAGGCTTGCAATGTTGTGTACCTACACATTTATATTGTATTGCTTCGTTTATTGTAAAAGGATTCTACACCACTGTCGTACCAGGTCTACGTATTTAAAACCAAGACAGACTGATGGTTACAGCAATAATTATATAAGACAATCATATATTTCAGGTGAAAATTAAAATCCGAAAATATGCTCACAATCGAGTGCAAAATATTGTTCGAATAGTCTTGCTGCAAATGGACCACTGGACACTTTCATTCCGTAGACCAATACATAAAGCTTTTTTTCATACATTTCGAAAAATCCAATTCGATATATGACACAACCAAAAAACACTATTTTTAGGTTTCCGTACCTCAAAAGGAAAAAAACGGAACCCTTATAGGATCACTCGTGCGTCTGTCTGTCTGTCTGTCTGTCTGTCCGTCTGTCTGTCTGTCTGTCTGTCCGTCTGTCACAGCCTATTTTCTCCGAAACTACTGGACTAATAAGGTGAAATTTGGTACACATATGTAAGTTTGTCACCCAAAGATGGACATGTAACGTAAATAAATAAATTATAAACAGGGGGGCCACTTTTGGGGGGTAAATAAGAAAATTAAAAAATAAAGTTTGTCAAACTATATCGTGTTATATATTAAATGAAAGAGCTCATTGTGAGAACCTCAAATATATATTTTTATAATTTTAAGATAACCAGTTTAGAAGTTATTCAAGAAAATAGGCAAAAAATTACCATTCCCCCCTTTATCTCCGAAACTACTGGGTCAATAATTTTGAAAAAAATACACAAAATATATCTTTACCACCGGAAAACCTATTAGAAATGTGCAGTCAAGCGTGCGTTTCGTACCCAAAGGGCAAAAACGGGACCCTATTACTAAAACTCCGCTGGTTGTCCGTCTGTCAACAGGCTGTATCTCATGAACCGTGATAGCTAGACAATTGAAATTTTCAGATGATGTATTTCTGTTGCCGCTATAACAACAAATACCTACTAGAAACAGAATAATAGTTATTTGTTATACAAGGGTGCAAAGTTGTATTTTACCCGCGAGTGTAGAATTGAAACACGAGAAGTAATAGTACATTTCGATTCGAAAGTATGTCATTACTTCACGAGTACCGAGATATTTGTGTATTGTACATTTATAATAAGAACTATTGAATTTTGCCTTTGGAAACTTAAAGCAGAAAGAAAAAAACGCCTCTTTTTTGACAGGCGTTCCGTTCCATTCAGGCCACTTATTAAGAACGGTTTTTCAATATTAAATATATATAAAAAAATAGACGTATTATAATGATGAAGAGGTAAGTAATAAAATATAAAATATGTATATTTTTCGTATTCTTACATTTATAGTAGGTTTTTATGCTGATTACGACGTTTAAAGGAAACTAATACTAACACTCATCAATAAGTAGTCATGAATTGGAACAAGAATAAATTTAAAAAAATTGGAAAAGTAAAAAGCACTAGTTCGCGAAAACCAACTTTCCGCACGCTAAACAGCTACCTATAGAGCACTTTTTGAGCAACTGTATTAAAAAATGCATTTACATGGTGCTACTTTCTCGCACTAGTGCGTATACGAGCTCTTTTCGTGCATATGTCGAAAGTTTAAATAGCCATATGTACTGTAAAACGTTGTACGATACACGTGCGAATAGGTAATTCGCAACTCGTGTCGATTTAAAACACTCCCTGCGGTCGTGTTTTCATTTATCGCCACTCGTTTCGAATTTCCTCTTTTCCGCACTTGTATCGTAAATAACTATTGCACCCGTGCGTAACACAAAACTTTTCCCCTCACTATAGCGTTGAAAGTGCAACATCCACAGGCGTTAGATCATCTTCATCACTGGAATCGCTCATTTTTTACGATAATACGATATTGTAACAGAAAACTCTGGAAGTTGTGTATTTTTACGTGTCGGAGTCGGTGAGAAAATTTTTGTTGACAATGTTGACATTTCTGACGATGCGTTTAGAAATTGCATCGACAACTTGTGCGTTCAGAATTACATTCAACATCATTTAAAAAAACAATTTTTTCTTTTGGAATTTAAGGTTTAATAAAGCTAAATTTGGCATTGGTGCTCCGTGTAACTATATGAAACCTATATAATTTTGGTTTCGATTTATAATTTAAAAATCAGCCTGTACAAAAGCCTGTGTCTTATCCAAAAAATAATCCATGGAATACCTCCCTCAAAAGAACATAGATTATATATATCCGACTAATTGACTAGCTATTGGGCAATGAGATTGTTATTCCAATATAATAGATTAGCGTAGTCAAAGCAAAGTCAAGTCGATTCAGTATCCAGTGTCATCGCGATCTCGGGCCGCTGGTTATGTGACTTATGTGACCGAGCACTTAGCTATGAGAATACTGGGCAGGTTGCATTGACTTGAATGCCCTATTGCGAAGGTCCATCAGGTTCTAACACGAGCGGCCTTCTGAGGTGATTTGCAACGAGTTAACATTGCGCTTTGCTATCATTCATATATCATACACATTTTTAAATCAAATTCATTGATCGAAATTGAGGTCAAGCAGCAGGTCAACTTATTAACATTAAAAAATAACGTTTAACGTTAACCCTAGTTAAAACATTAAAGTAAATTAAAATTAAGTAAGTAATTAAACATGTACTTATTTCAAGAAATTAAAATTTCAAGAAGCATTGATCCCCATCCCACACTAGGCTTAGCCTGTCACGTGGGAATCTTAGAGAACAATAATTAATAAAATTATACCTATAGGTTAGGGCACATGCCCTGGTTTTAGCCACCTTTAACTTAGCACACTTTTTGGCCAGTTGAAATTCTAATAAATAGATCGAAAATAAATGAAATAAAACTATGAAAACGGATTAATCGCGTATATTGGGATACCCTCCTCCTTTTTTTTACGTTGAGAAAATGCCTTCACGCATCCCGTCTCGAGGGGAGCGAGACGGGGATGACGGACTAAAGTACGAGGATCCTACTACCGTCTAAAAACCCAACGAGTGATACCTCCACCTTTCCTACAATTTAGGAGGGAATTAAATCTTCTCGGGTCAGAGGTGTAGTAGCACTAGTAGGATTAGAGCCGGCGTAGCTTTATCGCGTATATCTTTACTTGAAAATAGTTGTATTGTATAACTATCCTTATGAACCGATTTTGCATGTACAACCAGCCTTAAACTTTATTTGGTTCATTATTTTTGTATGTGGGTATTGTGGGTTTTTTTTACACATTGTAGCTTTTCTTCAGTCACCCGTGGACCACGAACGCTGTACAGGGTTCGAAACTTCGGGATGTATTATAAATTCAATATACGCGATATAATCAATATTTATTTCATGAGTAACTATCGCGGTAACCGAATACAATATTATATTTATTTATTTATATTTTGGAGATCCAACCCAAAGTAGCACCAATTTATAAGAGATGGAAAGCCAATTACAGGATCACACTTTTAGCTACACATTATAACATTCATGTTTCGACGCTCGGACACAGCAACACACAACATAAAAGTTCATACAGTACATAAACATATTAAGTAGAATCCAGAAATGACAAAATTTGAAAATCACCTACAATCAGAAATACAATAGAAAAAACCGGCCAAGTGCGAGTTGGACTCGCGCACGAAGGGTTCCATCCATTACGCAAGAAACGGCAAAAAATCACGTTTGTTGTATGGGAGCCCCACTTAAATATTAATTTTATTCTGTTTTTAGTATTTGTTGTTCTATGACGGTTCATGAGATACAGGCTTCGGTCCCACGCACGCCTCCTAAATGTCCGGGACCACATGGTCCCGAGATATGGTAAGACATACAAATATAGTACATTTCGATGCTAGTGCGGAAAGTATGTCATTACTCCACGAGTACTGAGATATCTTGCCACGAGCCGTAGGCGAGTGGCAAGACTCGGGACGAGTGAAGAATGACATTTCCGCACGTGTATCGAACGACGTTTTTTAATACAGTTGCGAAAAAATAAGACAAGCAACAAGTAAGGAACGGAATTCGAAACTTTTATATTATTAATTCTGTGACATCATTGACATTGACATTATGAAGAAGTGTTTTTCTAGCTTTTATTCGACTAGAATAGATTTTGTTATTATTATTGAACCCACTTCAAATGCATGTTCTATAAGACAGAAACAATTGTAAATATTAAAACATTGTACTATTATTACCTAAATATCGTTATTTATGATTATTTGTGTATCGTATATTTATAACCAACCTAGCTATTCAAGCGTGTCTACTCAATATAATCAAAGTTACATAAGTAGGCTAAATAAAAAAAACTAGTGTTTCTCCTGAGTTTTTCTTTTACTGAATTTAAAGACTTCTACACAAAAATATTTCCTCAGTGAATAGATTGCTACGTAACTCCGTGTCATATTTCTCTATTTTTAAATATAATATATATGTTTGTATGTGTATTAGATAGCAAATAATATATATAGCTACTTACATAATTATAAAACCCAATATACGTATATTAAATACGTACAAAAAAATAAAAAATACCAGTAATGCATGTTTATTTAATTTAGCTTTTTTAATTGACTAAGTAAACTTTATATTATAAGAAAATTGTTTATCCAAAATCCGATCGCTCTCTAAAATTGTGTCACATATATTGTAACTAGCCCTAGCACAGGCCCCGGTCTTTTTGAACTGTTACTGCACACTATGTCTTTAAACGCTGGCTTAAATTAAAATGTATAATTAGAAATAGTGAAAGTTTGTTGTATATATTTATTGAATAAAAATATGAAATATGAAATAAAAACAATATCGAATGTTGCCTTTGGAAACTTAAAACATTCTTGCAGTAAGAAAATACGCCTCTTCTTTGACAGGCGTTCCGTTCCATTCAGACAACTTATTAAGAACGGTTTTTCAACATTAAAAAATAAACGTATTATAATACTTATAATGATGAAGAGGTAAGTATTAAAATATGAAATATGCTATTTTTCGTATTCTTACATTAACAGTAGGTTTTTATGTTGATTACGACGTTTAAATGCAACAAAAATTTAAAAAAATTGGAAAAGTAAAAAGCACTAGTTCGCGAAAACCAACTTTCCGCACGCTAAACAGCCACGAAAAGTAACAGTTTTTGAGCAAATGTATTAACCGACGCGCAAGAATGAGGGTAGACAGAGCGCTGTCTACACAACTTTGACACCCACCCGCTATCTTCAGTCACCCGTGAACATGATGCATGTAACTGCGTCGAAATATCGGGAGCTCACAAATAATACAAAAGGTAATCACGGTCTATATCCCGGTCAATATAAGTCTAGTGAAACTAACCGTGAATCATTCAAAACTCTAATTGTATTAAAAATAATATTTAAAGCATTGTATGGTAACGAATTGAGTTTGTAATGTTATATAACGAATAAATTTATTTTGCCAAAACCGGGCCAGTGGCCACAACTGGGGCATCTGCCCTATTAATAATAGCTCCATTCTCTGCTCAGCTATTTAAATGTATAATATTAAATTTAATTAATTGGATTATTTACAGATTAGAAATTTGAAATACAGAAAATATTTCAAAAATACAGAGTAGGTACCTACGTAACATATATGTATATATGACCGTAATATGTCAAACCAATGTTGTGCCACTATAAAGAGGCGGCAAATTTGGAAAATGTTTGAATTTCATGCCGTTTTAGAATTCCGTAGCCTGTCTGTCTGTCCGACGCTTTGCTCCGTAATCGTTAGTGCCAGAAAGCTGCAATTTGGCATGGATATAAATTCGGCAAAAACGTAATCATCAGGTTCGCTATAGTTTTCCTTGAAACTCTTTACTAAGCTTTACTTTCACGATTTTTATCATATTTTTTGGACCGATTATTTCCGAAAATATTCACTTTATCAAAAATGCTTCTTAAAAACCCATATTCGTTTTGAAAGACCTATCCAACGACACCACACGACAGGCACAGGGTTGAAGACACCCTAATTTTTTTTTTTTTTTTTAATTTTACGACTGTCGGCTTAATTGATATACTGCCGTGTCAGACGTATCTCTGCTATCTCAAAAAACACAGTTTTGAGTAAATCGACTTTAAAGTTTTTGGTGAGCGTGAAAACTAATAAACTCATATATTTCGTGAGTTTATTGAGTTAAGTCATTTTTAATATGTGTTTTGTGTTTCAATAGACGTGAAGAATAATATTTCTTTACTTTTTTTTTGTAAAAGTACATAGTTTTTGAAATAAATGCATAAACATAATTTGGCGTAACCACTGTTTCATACATTTGGTGGTTGCGCGTAACTATGTTAACTTAAAGTTAGACGAGTTCGTTGTATGAGCGCTCATACTATTTCGCGTGGCCACGGCTCGCGGGCTTATTGAGGTTTTCGTTTATCTAAAGTTAGAAGACTACATTGTATCAACTTCTAGTAAAACGTGTAACCAGGGCATGGGGAATATTGAGGTGGTCACGCGTAGTTCTTTTATCTTAAGTTGTAAGAGTTCGTTGTATTAGTGCTCCTAGTAAAACGCGTAACCAGACTACACAAGATAATCCATTTTATAATGTGCTAACTCACATTACATACAAGGAGCCCGATTTCCATCAGTCCTTACATCATTGGTTATATAGGTAAAGTAGATCAATCGATTGGTGGAAAGAGCCTTATGTTTAAAATAGCGTATGCATGTTTTGCTTGTATGGATGTATGTATGTATGTGTGTATGTATATATGTATGTATGTATGTATGTATGTATGTATGTATGTATGTATGTATGTATGTATGTATGTATGTATGTATGTATGTATGTATGTATGCGTGTGTTTGTTTGTATGTACTTTATTTAATATTGAATCCCAGTAAGTGTATAAGGCGGAATTAACGGCAGAAGGTCAGTTACTCCAAAATTTTTAACCGCCTTAAAAAAAGGTTCTCAGTTTGACCCGTATGTTTGTCCGCGATTATCTCGCGTTTGGCTGAACCGATTTTGATGCGGTTTTCAGAAAAGTGTTTGTTACATTCTGGAGAAGGTTTTAGTATACATAGAGTTGAGCTGATGCTGAACCCTGGCTGTACCTAGTGGAACTCAGGTTTGGTGCAACATAGGCACACGCTGTTTTGGTCATCCAACACGTCTTAATGAGCACTTGGGGGAGTAGTACCCAAGATAAAGCTGATGCTGAACCCTGGCTGTACCTAGTGGAACTCAGGTTTGGTACAACGTAGGCAAACGCTGTTTTGGTCATCCGACACGCCTTGATGAGCACTTGTTTTGTGCATTTATTAGTTATCTTCTACAAAAGAAAGAAACTACTACAGAAGTATGAAACAAGATAGTACTCGTGCATTACTTATATTATATTGTCAGGTATAACTATCATTCAATTATTTTTGTGTTTGTCACTTTTTATTTTTAATTTACGTTAAGATTTTTGTAAGTAGGTACCTGTCGGGACTTCTAACCTCCGTGGCGACCTGACATAGACCGACTGACTGACTAGCTGACTGACATACATATTTGGAATATTGGAACATTTGAAACGACCGATTCAAAATTAGACATGACAATCACAAGACCAGTTGACTACTAGTTCATGACAGACAGCGGACGACGATAAACAGTTCAGTACCTATGTAGGTTATCTTAAGATTTCAAAAAAAAACATAGTTTAGTTTTTCACAGGGTTTTCAGCAATGATTACAAAGTGAGATTAGCTAAGATCATTAGTCGCACAACCTTTGTTTTCTACGACATTTCTATCACTACACATTCGTAACAAGGCTTTACTTCGTAAAGAACTCATTTTAAAGACTAATTTATCTTATTTTGAACAAACAACATAAAAAAACACCGGAACGCTAACTTAACCGGGTCAATATTACGTACGTAATGAAATGTAAATGTGACGTTTTCAATCAAAAGGTACCACATTGTCGCTTACCATAAGGACGAAAATTGCTTGTATCTTTATACGAAAAACCTGTCAGAATGTCCTTATGATAAGCAACAATGTGGTACCTTTTGCTTGAAAACGACACAAATAAACAAATACACGTGGCAAGGACCGACGAGCCGCTCCCTCCGCGCCCCGCCTCACCGCGAGCCGCCTATCGCCGTACTACCTGAGTGTGGTTACGCGAAACTATGATAACTCGAGATAGTAGATATCCAGTTTGCCGTAAAAAAACTGCGAAGAGTTACGCATAATTATTCTAACTTGAGTTAGAAGAGATACGCATAACTCAATGTCCAAAAATTCGAAAACGTCTATCTTAAAACATGAAATATCTCAGTAACTAAAGACATTTTTTGAAATTTTGTTTAAGTATTATGTAAAGCATAGTGTCTAGTTTCATTTTGCACTGGTTAGGCGTATCTCTGCTATCTAAAGATAGCAGAGATACGTCTGACACGGCAGTATACCTAATACCTACCCATAACCATGCCAAATTTCAGCTTTCTATAGCACTGAAGATCAAGGAGCGAAGCCGCGGACAGACAGACAGACATGGCGAAACTATAAGGGGGTTCAATGTTCAGTGGCGTAACTAGGGGGGGAGGGGGGTAGAGGGGGCAAGTGCCCCGGGCGCCATCCAAGGGGGGGGGGGGGGCGCCAAAATGTGCAAAAGGCAGCAGCAGGGAAACTTTTGTCAGTCGTCAGGGGGCGCTTTGGTGACTGCCCCGGGCGCCATATCCTCTAACTACACCTCAGTTCATGTTGACTATGGACTATGGAACCCTAAAAAGACGTACTAAGCGCTGTGAAGGTACTCCCTATTGTTATGTAGGTACAGTCCGCTGCAGATGCAAAGGTGCTAAGCGAATAGTCCTGCTGCCTGTACAGTGAGTTGCGAAATTGCATGGAGAAATTATGAATGAATTCATTGATAAAGTCGCCATCATGCACTTTTGCAGCTGATTGTACATGAATTACATGATATGCATTATTAGCGACCCGCCCCGGTTTCGCACGGGTAGTTCTAATTTAATTTACACAAAACCTTTACAAATTATACATATAAACCTTCCTCTTGAATCACTCTTTCTACTAAAAAAGCTTTGAGCACCCGCCGGGACCGGGACGGGACGGGAGCCGGGACGCTTCGCTCGTCAGGTAATTTTTCAAAATAGTGAAATTAATTCGTTGATAATATTTTATTATGCTGATCCTCTATCACTCTCAGTAGAAACTTTTCTGAAAAAGGATAGATGTAAACTCCTTTAAGAATCACTACAACGGTGTTTGGACACCGTACTTACAATAACACATATTGTACGCATTATCGATTGAATCTTGTTGAAAACTAAAGTCATTATTGCAACGTAATCCTATTTGGTAGCGTTGGACCAAATGGCGGCCACCAATAACATCACCTACCGGCTTCGATACAGTCAACACTTCAACAGTGTGAACAGTGTTTAGACTGTTTAGTTAGTCACATACAACGCTCATCGTCGCACGCTTGTTGCTCAGAACAAGTATCGTAAATTATACTCGAAATTGACCTTCATTGTGCAGATTAATTCCAGGCGAATTTCGTGAATCGGAAAGCATATTTGTTTAAATTTTTTTCATTTCGGTTTAAGTAAAAATGTGAATTTAAAGAGTGTTACTTTATTTAATTGTGTATTAGTGTATGATTGGATTTTCTACAGAAAAATATTAGTAACTGATTGCTGCTTACCAAAACATTAGGCATTTAAGTAAGTAGCTAAAACTCTACATGTTCCTTATGTACTTCACTTCCTTTTCGTATTTAAAAATGTATCATCGGACCATCGCCCACACTGTTAACTGTCAGTTTGTAAACCTTATTACATAAGGCATAAGGTCCATTGATTAACAGTTAACAGTGTTGCTGTTTTTACGTACTACACATTTTTATTATTTAACCTTCAACGAAAAAAAAACCCGACTGCTCTCATACAGTTTATGGTCTTTATCAGCAGTCCCATTTTCACATTCCGAGGGAATATTGGAGTATTTGTGATATTTCCCTGATACATGTAAAATTTTATGTTTCAGGCGTGTTGTGTCAAAGATTCAGCAATTAGTTTCCACATAATTAACAAATTAAAACTGTTTTTTTTTCTCCAGTCATGGTCACCACAGCTCCAGTAATGGTATCCCGGTAATGGGCGTGGATCCAGTAATGGGCCCCCTATAATGGGCAATTAACCTATGAGTATAAAATATTGGAATAGGGAATAAGAGTTTGGCAAAAAAATCATTTTTGGTATAAGCTATTATCGCTGAATGTATTTTTCACCTCACCAGCTCGAACAAGCCTACTTTCGGCACTCCCTGGAGTGAGGAAAGTGCGACTTTCCTCACTCCAGGGAGTGAAACAAAGTAGTTTTTTAATTCAGTGAAGGCCATGAACTGCCACTTTATACTTTTTTTTTGTTTTTTTTTTGTCTGTATTATTCTGTGTAATTCGAAATGCTTTGTAACCTTTAATATGTTCTCACTACTAAAATTAAAATTATATGTGCAACACGAGAGCAAAGTTACTAACATCTCGTGTTTTTGAGTCCTTCGCTGCGCTCAAGATTCTAACTAAGAATCTTTCACTTTCTCGGGACTCAAAATAAACACTCGCAAGAAAAAACAACTTTCCTCTTTTGTTGCACAAATAACTATTTCTTTCCACAGCCAACTAATACTCATCGAGACAATTCCGACAACCCCAAATACAATTAGTTTGAGTACTTTGAGTTTATCACAGAGTTCCCATGGCTATCTCCCGTCTCCATCATCAGATCAGGTGATGCATTTTCTTCCGATTTGCAAATGGCTCAAATTCAGCTTCCAAAATTTGACCCACACTAATAGACCGGGAGTCAGGAACAGATTTCCATGACCAATCGCCTCCCGGGCGAAAACTCGTATAGTGGTTAACGGCTATGTATGATGAACCCTCGTGGACGTCAGCTGCCGCTCCGTTGGTGGGTTGAATGGCAGCCACCGAAACACGTAAAAATTTTTTTATCATCGCCTCCCGCTTGATACTTTGTCAGATGATAGTGTAGATTAAGATAAGATAAGATAAGATATATTTATTTGCAAAAATGTAGTGGTAAACATAGTTGGACAGTGTGTAATTTTAAGTGCGTACATTTTACTTAAAGAAGCATGCAAACATTCCTTATTAACTAGGTACTATAACTAAGTATACATATAAAAAGTTATAGAACAATAAACCATGCATTATTTATAATCATATATAGTATCAGTTAACTTTACATCAGTCAGAACACATATACTAATTATTAATTTCTATCTAAGATATACAATAAATTATAATCATTACTCATCAACATTCATAATCTTTATTAATAATTGTTTATTATTTATATTCATTATTTACGCATGTCAAATATTCGTCGATTAGATGTTATTGCGAATAAAAATAACTTTTAAGGAAAAAAACCGACTTCAATGGGGGATGCCGCTGAAAGTTTACTTGATGGTGCACTCTTAGATTCCAGACAATGAAATGAAAAAGACAGCATCTTTTGCCTAATTATCCTAATCCATCTTTTGCCTAATTTTGCCTAATTTCTGTAAGTGTCACAGGTCTAACCTAACCTAACCCACTAACGGGTCTGGGTCCGGATCCGAGTCCGGGTCCGTGTCCGGCTGTCCGGGTCCAAGTTTGGGTCAGAGTTCGGTCCGGGTCCGGGTCCGAGTTGGGGTCCATGTCCAGAGTCCAGACCCGGGTCCGGGTCCGAGTCCGGGTCCAAGTTTTGGTCTGGGTCCATAAGGAAGAGATCAAATCGCCAAACGTGAACTATGTGCCATTGAAGAGTTCCATTCTGCGATCATCATCAGCAGTTCCACTTCATCAAATATTACTTTTTTAAATGTAATTTTTTTAATACCACGTCGGTGGTACCGCCTGATGGTAAGCAGTTACCGTAGCCTATGGACGCCTGCAACACCGGAGATATTACACGCGCGTTGCCGACCCTTTAAAAACCTGTACACTCCTTTTTTGAAGAACCCCATACTGTAGCCCCTCGGGAAAACCTCGGCAGAGAGCTCATTCCACAGCCGAAGCGTACGCGGGAGGAAATTCCTCTTAAACCGCACAGTACGCGACCATTTAGGTGCTAGGGTGTGAAGATGAACACCTTGCCGATGGCGAGCGGTGCGGTGATAGAAAGCGGCCGTTGGCATCATGTCAAACAATTCTTCAGAGCACAGCCCATTGTACAAGCGGTAGAACACACACAACGAGGCGAAGTCTCTCCTTAGACTTAAAGGTTCAATACCGCTTGTGAGTTTGGGATCGTCGACGATTCGTACAGCGCGCCTTTGGACTGAGTCGAAGGGTCCAAGCTGGCATCCAGGTGCTCCTGCCCAAAGGTGACAGCAGTACTCCCTATGGGGTCTGACTTGTGATTTATATAGCAGCAGTCTTTGCCTTTTGGAGTAAAGTATCGCCGTGCTTTATTGAGCACACCGAGCTTTTTGGATGCCAGATCAGCCTTCCCTTCCAGGTGGCTACGGAATTGGACGTCACTGGAAATGTCGACACCGAGGATCCCAATACTCCCTGACATGGTAAGGGCTGTGCCTTCGAATTGTGGGACCACAGTAAATGGGGTTTTCTTAGCGGTAAACGCGCAAACTTGGGTCTTGGTGGGGTTGAATCGCACTAAATTGTCCCGGCCCCACACCGAAACTCTGGATAGAGTGCCCTTGATCAATATCCGACACAAGCTTTCCACGACTCTCCAGCACCACGGAACGAGGGATGTTGGCACGGCCTGCGTAATAGGCATCCCCAGTACTGTCGTCTGCATAGCAATGAATGTCGTCGATAGACAACATGTCATTGATGTGCAGCAAAAACAGCGTTGGGGATAGCACAGAGCCTTATTTATTATTTATTTTAAACTTTATTGCACAAGAACAAGTACAAAAGGCGGACTTAATGCCTTGAGGCATTCTCTACCAGTCAACCACTGGGCCAAACAGAAATTGTTAAGGTGGGTGCAGTGCGATGCGAAAAAACAATTTTCTAAATATAAATTCTAATACTAACGCCAATATACAAACTAGTAATATTTATATACTATAATACCTTTATAAACTACATAAATATACAATATAAATACATATACAAATTTATCATATAATATACATAAATATATATTTGCATGTGCGGGGAAGGGGGGAGGGGGGGGGGGTCCCACCAGACAGTATCTAGCAGGTGCTTGTAGAGCATTCGTTTGAAAGACAACTTGTTTGGGGCTTGTCTAATCGTTAGAGGAAGCGAATTCCAAAGACGGATTGCTTGAACAGCGAAAGAAGACGTGAGAAAACCGGTATGGTGAGGGAGAACAGAGAGTTTAAGAGAACGGGCAGCCAGCGTTAATGTCCATGCTATTGGAGCAGCTTCCGTCTACTACGGCTCGTATGCGTCTGCCAGACAAAAAGCTAGCGATCCATTTGCATAGTCCCTCCGGCAATCCATAAGATGGTAACTTCGACAGGAGACCCCGATGCCAGACCCGATCGAACGCCTTCGCTATATCTAGGCTCTAGGCTAACTGCCAGTGCCTCACCTTGACTCTCAATGGCCGAAGCCTAGCGGTGAGTGAGATACACTAGAAGATCACCAGTCGAGCGACCGTAGCGAAAACCATACTGACGGTCGCTGATCAGGTCGTGTTCTTCTAGGTATCTCAGGAGCTTTGCGTTGATTATACGCTCCATGACCTTAGAGAGAAGGGAGGTAATAGCGATAGGCCTGTAATTTGATGGGTCCGATCTATCGCCCTTTTTAGGCACAGGGTGCATAAGGGCCGTCTTTCACGAAGATGGAAGATGCCGTTTGTTGCTAGAGAGTGTGAACAGACGCGCCAACACGGAACATAGCTCAGGAGCACACTGCTTAAGCACAAGTGCTGGAATGCCGTCTGGCCCGCTCGACTTATGAACGTTTAGGGATAGCAACTCCCGCCGAATATCCCTCTGCGTGAATGAGATTTCGGGCATGGAGTATGCACACCGCGGGATGGTGGGCGGCACGGCGCTACCGTCGTCGTTCAGGGTCGAGTTCGAGGCAAAAAGAGTACCAAGAAGATCGGCTTTCTCTTTTGCACTGTGGGCCATCTGGTGATCTCACCATCAGCTTTTCGCTGAGATGGTAAAGACGACTGACAAAAATTTCCCTCGGCAGCTTTAGCGACCAGAACGCGCGACTCCCAGAAGGATAGCCCGCTAGCTTGTCACCAATTCTGCCGACGAAATCGTATTTAGGCCTGGCAATGGCTTTTTTACTGGACCTCGACGCAGCGTTTAATTTGCGTTTCACATCAGAAACGTTCGGATCCTTATTAGCTACGGCCTTGGTCCAAGCGGCTTGCTTGCGAACTGTAGCTTCTTTACAAGGCCGATTAAACCAAGGTCGTCGCTTTGCTCCCGCTGCTATTACCGTGTTGGGAATCAAACAATCCATTCCCAGCAGTATGGTTTCGGCAACATTGGCTGCGCAGGAGTCAGGATCTTCTGATGTGAAGCAGAGCTGCCTCCATGGGTACGAAGCGTAGAATTCACGCAGTCCGTCCCAATCTGCTGACTGATATTGCCACACGCGACGCGAGCTAGTTAATCGTGGTGGATCGGGCCGCGCGCAAGGCGCCTGTGTCCGGACGAGGCAGTGATCAGACGAACCGAGAGGTGCATTCACTGAGATGGAATATCCGTCCGGACGTGTAGTCAGCAGGAGGTCCAGTAAAGAGCTAGTATGATCCTCGATGTCTAGTATTCTCGTGGGAGAATGTACCAGTTGCGAGAATCCATAGGCCAGAGAAAATTCGTGAGCAGACCTCCCCGCGTGGTCGGTGGACCGGGAACCAAGCCACTCAACGTGGTGGGCATTAAAGTCCCCTAAAATCACCAGCTCTGCGGAAGGGCACTGAGTACTGCTCTAGAAGTTTGTCAGTCGTCGATTGCAGGTGTTCGAAGAGCCGGGTTGTCTCCGTGTTTCCGCTATGAGACCTGTACAGGCACGCGTAGACACGAGTGTGGCCGCTGTAGTCCACACGCACCCACAGAACTGACAGGTCCCTGTCTTCAAAGGCATGGAGGCGGCGACAGCAGACCTCCTGCCGGGCATACATGCATACACCAGCGTGTCTCATGAACTTGTGTTCAAGTGTATAGCCGGGATATAGTAGGTATGCAGTGTCCGCCGGGCAGGATATCTGCGTCTCCGTTACAAATAGGATGGTCGGCTGCGCAGATTCCAGGTGGTAATGGACTGCGCTCAAATTTGAGTGTAATCCCCTGATGGCCCTAATATTGCAGAAGTCCACTTGTGTGGAAGGGGATGCCGCTGAGAAACCATTTCTTCTTTTACCCTTATTTGCCATGTGTTGTTGTTGTTGAGTGTACAAAGAGGGTTCGGGGCGTTAACGAATTAAGGGACAAGAGAACAGAACAGATCTGCCTAAGGAATATGTAGGGTAGTGCGGTTCACAGGCACGGCGTACGGAAGGGCCCCCGGTCCCCCCTGGTGCAGCAGCCGGGTCCACTCCGGTCTCCTTCTCCGGCACGACTACTACATCAAGGATTTTACGCGAGGTTGGTGGTTCAGCCTCCCAGGGCGGAGATTAAGTAACCCCTGGGTTCGGGAACCCTACTGACCTGCGGGCGGCCTGCGGACAGCCGTTTCACCGGGTCTCCCTGATCGCCGAGTCCATACAGATTAAATGCAGTACCGAGTTCCGTAGGTCCCCCGTCGTCAACACACCGCACCCTCGTTGAGCTCTGGCAACCTTACTCACCGACAGGAACACAATACTATGATTAGGGTCTAGTGTAATAACCAAATATGGCTGCGGTTTTCTGTAAGGTGGAGGCATTTCCCCAGTTGGGCTCTGCTCTAGATCTGGAATGACATCCGCTGTGCTGTGCCCTACCCACAGACCACCCCCTATAGACCGAGCTTATAGGACGACTCGCAATCACCGCCCGTATGGTGTATAGGTCTTATATAAGATTGCTCGCGCGCCGCTCCGATCAGTTGCGCCGACATGAGATATAGCCTGGTGACAGACAGACGGACTGACGAACAGACGGACAGCGGAGTCTAGGTAATAGAGTCCCGTTTGATACGGAGTCCTTTGGGTACGGAATCCTAAAAAAGAAGAAAAACCGGCCAAGTGCGAGTCGGACTCGCCCACCGAGGGTTCCGTACTTTTTAGTATTTGTTGTTATAGCGGCAACAGAAATACATCATCTGTGAAAATTTCAACTGTCTAGCAATAGCTACATACACACAGAACATACAGCCTGAGATACAGCCTGGTGACAAACAGACAGACGGACAGCGGAGTCTTAGTAATAGGGTCCCGTTTTTACCCTTTGGATACGGAACCCTAAAAAACAATCTTAATAATAATTTGACAGCTTTCGAATTTCGATATTGTAAGGCAACGTTTTTAAAACAAATAAAAATTGCCAAATTCGATCAAAATTGACACTTGGCGCGCGTGGTCTTTCCCGTTCTTTCTTGCGAAATGTGACAGTGATAGCGGTAAACCGATGGAATGGCCTTAATGGACAGTATGCCCAGAAGGCTGGCCGTATTACTATTATTCGCTGTGCGAAGTACCTAGCAAAGATAGATATAACTTCGTAATAGATGGATACTGGAGTCTAAGGAAAAAACGTGCCTTGAAAATCATGAAAAATTGATTCTCGATCAGATGGCGCCACTAGTTTTGGCCTACTCTCGTATAGAGGGCGTTGACGGTTTCGTTTGTTATTTATAATTTTAACGCATATCAGTGAAAGAACATAGGTCAAAATCATATAAAAATTAATGCAAATAAACAAATCATTTATCCATATTTAAATACATTTTAACGTATTCTTATAAATCTTAATTTTTAGTTTTAAATGATGTCGATAGATGGCAGTGAATTAACAGTGATTACAAAATTTACTATGACAGTACCGCTCTATCTTATTATATCCTCTTTGGAAGTAGGTAGTGGCCTGCCCTTTGTAGCCATACCACGACTGCCTTAGCAGTGTCAAACTGACATAATTTGCTAACGTCTGCGTAACTTACTTTCTATACATCTCGCTTGCACTAATATGCGAGTACGATCGAGATGCATAAATCCCGTTTTTTGCGGGTACGTTTTCACGAGCATTCTGTTTGCGGGATGCTGCAAACAATGCTCGCGTGAACGCAAACGCCGCAAACATGTACCTAGCTGCTTCCTAAGGGCGAATATTTTCGGCGTTTTAGGCCTTCGGCCGACTATGCTGCAGTAATGCTGCAGTACCGTCACTAACTTAGGTGCGTGGAACATGGAACGGAACCACGGTACACGGTACCAACTGAAGTAACGTCACAAACTGGCGGCCGACCCCCTTCCCGTCATTTACGGCCAAACCATTGGGGTTTAGAATATAGAACTGTCGGCACTTCGGCACTAGCAAGAGTCTTACGGATGACGCCATTAATGCTGACGTGGCGGGGGATATAGGCTGAATTATTTATTTATTCATTTTTTATAAGTAGTTGACTGCAGAGCGCGGTTTGTCCTATGCTTCATGCAGCGAGTAGGGATTGGCAGGCGGGTATGTGTTTAGGGCAATTTATAGTGCAAACATACTTGGCCTCGGAGCAGTGTGCGATTTCCATAGACCTAATGGAAGGACTTAGTATTTTCCCTGTAAGGTTTTGAGTACCATGCACCGATGACAAGAACTAAGGTGACACAAGAAATTTAGCTGATACCCAGGCCGCTGAACCTAATGGATAGGCTAGCCTGGGTCCAATATCTTTCGCTATAGAAATGTTGAAGTTGGATTTGAGTATTTCTTCGACTAACTAATTGATCTAATTTTGAGACCAATTCTAGGGGTTTAATAACCGAAAAGACAAAAACGGCGGCGTAGTAGGTATTAAAAAAGTGTAGGATAGCCCCTCATAATTTAAAATGCTTAATTTAGGGTAAACCTGATGAACTTGACATTTGGGTCTCTAGGTTGACAACAATTCGTTTCTCACTTTGACCTTACAATGTAAACAGGAAGGAGAACCAATTTATTTAATCGGTATGATTTATCGGTAGAAAAATTGGTGAAAAAATCCCACATTACGTGAAGTTGATATTATGTTTACCTACCCATGCCATATTGCAGTTTTCTTGTAGGTAGGTAGGTACTATTAATAGTATTAATTAACATAACTAACGGTCATTTAGTTAACCAAACGGACGGTCGCGGAAATGGCGAAACTACGGTTACTAAGTTGAAATAACACTACCCCTTTACTCTCGATTTAAATCAAACACCATAGGCCCATGGTGGAAATATTTGCTGTCCATGGATGAGGTCTTGGTAGCTCAGATGGTAGAGCACTGGGCTGGTGATCCAGTGGTCATGAGCCTGAATCGAGTCTGACAATTACAAGATTAAAACGAACTTATCTGAAGTGAAGTTCTATCCTGATAAAATTTTTCGACTTTTAAAATTTAAATCAAAAAGTTAGTATTTTCCTACAGTCTAATAAAACAGGAATTGTCCCACGCCGTGTCGCGGGGTTATGAAATTTGTCATAAAGAGTAAACAAACCTCAGGTCAAGCATAATGGCTCCATTCACTGTCTTGTTGTCTGTGTGAAGAAATCGCGATAAAGTTAGGAGGCCGATGGCGATTTTAGTCGCAAAAATGTAAAATTGATGATTTAGTCGGTGAAATTGTACACCTTTTGTTACCTAATCGAAATAAACAGTACTGGTTTCTATTAGCACGTCTTCTTATCTTGGCTTTATCAGAAAAATTTTTTGAAAACAGGATCACTAAATTAGTAATAATTTTTTTCTGATGGACGTTTAGGTAAACGCGAATAAAGCACTGATTTTGTCGCTCTTATTTGTAAATTTCGTAAAGTTTGGACTGCTAAAAATGGTAAATTTGTATTACACATATTCTGTACTTGACCTTTATCAGATTACATTTTTGTTATATGACTTAGAGTTCGAGGAAATTAAAATTAAACGACTTCAATTTTCTCCAGAAATTACTTCAAAACAAGTGACAATTTCTCTGAAAATCGACTTAATTTCAACGTAATTTTGATACTTAAACAATCTACAACATTTTCTGAAACTATTCTTATACATCAATTTGTATAGTTTACTACCATAATTTTTTGATTAATTTTTAAAAACGGCCCCTTCTCTTCATATATTACCGGTGACGCACGCTCGCGACCTCATTATTAAAAGACAAGATGAGAAGACGTGCTAATAGAAACCAATACTTGTTATTTAGATATTACGTAACAAAATGTGTACAATTTCAACGACTAAATCTATCAATTTTACATTTTTGCTCCAAAATCGACACCGGCCTCTTAGACCAGGTAACTAGGGTCGGGTCGGGAACAGTGACTAGGATTTTTTCGGACAGCAAAATTATAAAGAACAATTAGTTGTACCGAGCTGAAATTTACACTCAACATAACTACTTATTCATCATTAGGTATCAGTTTTTCAATTAAAACAGATATAAAGTAGCTCCATCAAGGTTTTTTAAAAACAGAGAAATGAGCAACTGTGTACCGGTACTGGGATACTGTGACTCTACCCTGTAGTACACAGAGACTGCCCTCAACCAAAACGACGACTAGGGCCATAAAACGCTTGAGCTCGCGTTATCAGTTTCCCATTGTATTGAACGGAGCGAGCGGAGACCGTTAGTGCAGGTAGTAAACCCACATAAATGTCGATAAGTTGAGTGAGCAAATAGGTACATTTCTTGTGCATGAATTCAATATTATTAATATTATTATAATAAAAGTGGAAATACGGTGTAACACAATAATTAAAAACATGTGCATAATATTTCAAATAAATAATTTATACAATTTCTTTATTTAAGGCATAGAAGTGTAAAACTGAAGTATAAAAAGGTTAACTACGCTACTATTTACTAACTTATAATATTTACATAGACAAAAAGCATTAAATAATTGGGCAATTACAGTGAAACTAAAATAAAATTGAATTACATCGACGTTTAAAACACTTCGTAATCGACACATTGCCATCACTACGACCGCCGAGCTTTATTACCCCTGCCTCGAGTTTTATGGCCTCAGTCGTCACTTTGGTTGAGGGCGAGTATAACAGTATACAGTGACTCTACTGTATATGTATAAATCAATAAAGAAACTATAATTTCTAACCAACCAGTCTTTTTTATTTATTTAAGTAGTATTAAATTCTGAGCATAATTACCATTAATTATTTCAATACCAGTCATATAAATGTTATCCTACCAAAACACATGATAATATTTGATTATTGAGATCAACTTATTCTCTGCCTTTTTTCTTGCAGTTTGCATGAGATCAAGACAAGACATTACAATACTCAAATAATTATCGACATTATGTATGATTTACTAAAACATGCATAATGTAGGTGAATAATAATTAATATTACAATATTTAAATTAGTTAGGTATACTAAGTGCCCTAAGTATTGGGCAATGATATTGAAATAAACTTTTATCACAAGGATCGTTACGAGTAGACTAAGCTTGAATTTCATTTCATTAGGCAGTAAGTACCAGGCTACCAGGTTAACCAGGTAGTGTAGGTACCAGTGTTATTTATACGTCACCATTTCATTAGGCAGTACCAGGTTAACCAGGTTAACCAGGTAGTGTAGGTACCAGTGTTATTTATACGTCACCATTTCATTAGGCAGTACCAGGTTAACCAGGTTAACCAGGTAGTGTAGGTACCAGTGTTATTTATACGTCACCATTTCATTAGGCAGTACCAGACTACCAGGTTAACCAGGTAGTGTAGGTACCAGTGTTATTTATACGTCACCATTTCATTAGGCAGTACCAGACTACCAGGTTAACCAGGTAGTGTAGGTACCAGTGTTATTTATACGTCACCATTTCATAGTTTATGACTCAGTGACGTTGACGTTTATGACACAGTAACGACAGTGTGTTAGCACATCTTAGGTAGGTGTAAGTAGGTAGGTACTATAGTCACTGATGGTGATGAGGTTATTGTGTGTTCAGTCGGTCGTGTAGAATGACAACACGTAAAATATGTGAGTTAAAGACTGTCGTGTAGATTTTGGTGAATTTTTAGGGTTCCGTATTACTAAGACTCCTCTGTCCGTCTGTCTGTCACCAGGCTTTATCTCATCAACCATGATAGCTAGGCAGTTGAAATTTTCACAGATGAGATGATGTATTTCGGTTGCCGCTATAACAACAATTACTAAAAAGTACGGAACACTCGGTGGGCGAGTCCGACTCGCACTTGTCCGGTTTTTTTAAGAAATATGTACTCAACTATTTCATTACTAAACAAAAAAAATACTGTCGTGTTCCCTACTTAAATCTTTAAAGGAGACGTGATATTACTCTTAAAATTAGCCTTAAGTTTTTTGTTTAAAATATAGGTACTAACACAAATATAAAATAACTTTTAAGACTGCATCGACCGTCCAGTGGCGCCCTCATTGGGAGAATTGTGTTTTCTAATAAACCAATTAATTTATGTATAAATCACTACTATTGTTGTCCTACTGATTCCCCAACTGTTGGTCGTGTCTTATAGTTTTATTTTGCTTATTTTTCGCTTTATCAACTAAACGGCAAATGGTGGCCACATTTTTCCGTCATTTCATTAAGTTGACCGAGGTAACTGCCGGCTCTCCGGTCCCTAGTTGCGTCACACATATGTATTATGTTATTCATAATTCATACTTGCAAATATATTAAAAAACGTGAATGTTTAGTAATGACTTGCAACTAAGAATAAGAAATGTTTATTAGCAAATATTATATTTACTAGGTCAAAGTCAATCTTGCATCACAAGTCATAATGTTTCTTGAAGACGGCATTCTAGGCAAAGTCGTGTATTTCATCATTATCATCGTACGCACACACACACTATTAAAAAAAAAATGTACTTACTGGAAAAAATGGAAATAATGAAAATCAAAATGTTTAAGCTAAGCCGTTTAATAGGTATCTACAGACAGACAGACGAACGAACATGATGAATAGCTAGAGATCTTAGATCCCGTTTTCTAAGGGGACCTTGCATTTTTGAGACAAAGCAAACCGCTTGGAACAAGTGTTCCTGGGGGTGATCCGAGCTGATTTAGCCCGGTTGCCACAAGGTTCCCCCCAGCAGGTGGGCAGGGGAGGGGGGGGAAAGTGCCTCCGGCGCGCCCCACTCTAAGCTTTATATCTGCATACATCTAGTAAATATATCAAGTTTGGTGTCTTTTTCGTATAATTCGAGGATGAAGAATTCATTTCTGTGACTAAATTTTCACTCACCCATACAAAAAATACGAGAAATTCAAAATTCAATAATTTTCTTTACACTTTTTTTTTCCAAAATCCTCTACAAAATTAAAACTATGGCGATTTGCTCTAGAAAAAAAATACCTGTGAATAGCCCAGTTATCCTTCTATATAAAATAGTAAACTTGTCAAACATTTTTCTTTTATAACTCTGTTAAAAAAATGTTTTATGTCGCGCGGCGTACCCGCGTTGTAAGAGCGGTATGCAGCTTTTAGGATTTTTAAGTATGTTTAGATGATTTCTGACAAGTTGTTATTCTTCTGGTTGTAGATTACATTAATAAATTACTTCTGGATGTGATATATAGTTGGTCAAGCAAATCATGTCAGCAGAAAAAGGCGCGAAATTCAAATTTTATATGGGACGATATCCCTTCGCGCCTACATTTTATAAATTTGCCAGTAGTTATTATAAATGTGATAAAATTAGCATAGTTAGATGTTTGACAAAAATGCGGGTTAAAATTAGATATCTATTGCTCGCAATTGCCACTACATGCACATAGGTCCGTACATTTTAGTTTCTTTAACGCAGTTGCACCTCCCTGCTCATTTGTTTTGCAGCGGCAACGAATAATCTCCAAACAAGCAGCAGCCGCCGCAGGTCGGCTTGTCCATATGGACTCCCAATAACCATTTTGTTTGGACCAGCCCCAGTCAGCAGGGCATGGTAGCTGTTGCTGAGAGGGTATAATCTGTCCCCAAACCTCCTCCCCAAACTCCTCCTTGGTAAACTGCACGGAGAATATGTTTACGTAGGGCATCTTCTGTTGGAGGCAGATTCTCTAACTCAGGGTTTCTTAAACTTTTTGCTATCACGGACCATTTTCACAATTTAAACAATTCCACGGACCCCGGTTAAAATATATTTTAGAAAAATAATAAAAACCCTTATTTATATTTTAAATTTTACTTTTATTATAAGTTTCATTACACTTAGGTTTCGTCAAGTTTATTACAACATTTCCTAATAAGTATGTTTACAGTAGGTATTTGACTTACTGCGGACCCCTGATAAACATGCTACGAACCCCTAAGGGGTCCGTGGACCCCACTTTAAGAAACCCTGCTCTAACTGGAGATTTCTTATTGTATAAAGTACTCTTCGGCACTCATTTACACTCGTACCTCGTACTTGTACCTGACCTGAAATCAGTAACAAAATGCATAATGTTAAAATACTGTCTAGGGATCAATTCACACCTCGTAATTCAAATCTGTCCAGACTTAAAAATGTAAGACTCTTACTTGTGATACAAGACCATAACAAATTTTTCTAATATTGGCAAATTTGGCGATCTGTCTCGTACTGCGGTGACATATTTATTTTATTTACAATTAATGGAGGAACTACAAAAGTTACCTAATGAAGATGCAATAGCATGGCACGAGAGGAACTGGTCATTCTTTCCTGTGCCAATATGTACCCATAACTTCTGGAGCTCCTGCATTTGTGATATACATGCAACTGCGAGAACAACAACATCAGTATCCACTGTGCGTAGCATAATTTTTGTGTGACCTGGGGCTACAGCATCAGCTACATAATGGACCATCATGCGCGTGTCTGCTTCCTGTACGAGGGCAACTGGTCACGTGCTGCAAACTTCCTTTAAATATATGATTTTATTTGTAACGCATAGATGTATAATTTATTTTACAGGACCAGAAAGGACAGAAGTCTTGCCATTCTTCCACGCCTTTTCAGGTTGCGACACTATTTCTTTTTTGTGTGGAAAGGGGACAAAAGCGTATTTCAAGCTTGGAGCGCATATCCTGCTGTAACGAAGGGATTTAAATTTGGCAAACAAGGCAATATTGAGCAGGCGTTGACAATATTGGAAAAAATTGTTATTGTCTTATATGACAAGTAAGTCTTACAATATTAAGTCTGAACAGATTTGAATTACGAGGTGTCAACCCTAGACTTATTTTAACACTATGCATTTTGTTACTGATTTCAGATCAGGTACAAGTACGAGTGTAAATGAGTGCCGAAGAAATCTCCAGTTAGAGAATCTGCCTCCAACGGAAGATGCGCTACGTAAACATTATTCTCTGTGCAGTTTACCAAGGAGGCTATGTTTGGGGACATATTATAGCCGCTCAGCAACAGGTTATTGGGAGCCCATATGGACAAGCCTACCTGCGGCGGCTGCTGCTTGTTTAGAGATTATTCGTTGCCGCTGCAAAACAAAATGCGCAGGGAGGTGCAACTGCGTTAAAAAAAACTATAATGTACTGACATATTTATGTGCATGTAGTGGCAATTGCGAACAATATATATCTTATTTCAACCCGCATTTTTTGTCAAACATCTAACTATGTTAATTTTATCACATCCATACTAATCCATACTAATATTTTAAATGCGAAAGTGTGTCTTTCTGTCTGTCTGTTACCTCTTCACGCTTAAACCGCTGAACCGATTTACTTGAAATTCAGTGTAGAGATAGTTTGAGTCTCGGGGAAGGACATAGGATAGTTTTTATCTCAGAACTCACCCCTTAAGAAGGTGAAAAGGGGGTGGAAGTTTATATGGGGAATCAATAAAAAGGAGATTGAATAAAAGTCGCGGGCAAAAGCTAGTATTATATATGCGAAAGTGTGTCTGTCTGTCTATCTGTTACCTCTTCAGGCTTAAACCGCTGGACCGATTTAGTTGAAATTTGATATAGAGATAGTTTGAGTCCCGGGGAAGGACACAAGGTGGTTTTTATATCAGAAATTATCCTTTAAGGGGGTGAAAAGGGAGGTGGAAGTTTGTATGGGAAATCGATAAAAAGCATATTAGATAAAAAATAAGCTACCCAAATTACTAACTCCACGCACACGAAGTCGCGGGCAAAAGCTAGTTAATAGTAAAGTTTTCCCAGTCTTTATTTATATATTTGTATATATATCGCGTCCAGAAGTAATTTATTAATGTAATCTACGAACAGAAGAATAACAACTCATCAAAAATCATCTAAACATACTTAAAAATCCTAAAAGCTGCATACTGCATACCGCTCTTACAACGCGGGTACGCCGCGCGACAAAAACATTTTTTTTAACAGAGTTATAAAAGAAAAATGTTTGACAAGTTTACTATTTTATATAGAAGGATAACTGGGCTATTCACAGGTATTTTTTTTCTAGAGCAAATCGCCATAGTTTTAATTTTGTAAAGGATTTTGGAAAAAAAAAGTGTAAAGAAAATTTTAGAATTTAGAATTTCTCGTATTTTTTGTATGGGTGAGTGAAAATTTAGTCACAGAAATGAATTCTTTATCCTCGAATTATACGAAAAAGATACCAAACTTGATATATTTGCTAGATGCATGCAGATATAAAGCTTAGATTGAGGCGCGCCGGAGCCACTTTCCCCCCCCCCCCTGCCCACCTGCTGGGGGGGACCTCGTGGCAACCGGGCTAAATCAGCTCAGATCACCCCCAGAAACAACTGTTCCAAACGGTTTGCTTTGTCTCAAAAATGCAAGGTGGTGGACCTAAGATCTCCCACTAGAAGGGTTAAAAATGTCACAACAAATTTTAAAACAGTTGGTCATTCTAAAAAAAACCGGCCAAGTGAAAGTCGGACTCGCGTTCCAAGGGTTCCGTACATTACACAATTCAAACAATGTATTTTTTATGTGAAATGTCTTTAAAAACGGTCGGATCAAAAACTAAGTAATTAAGTCCGACTCACGCTTGACTGCACATTTCTAATAGGTTT
This sequence comes from Cydia strobilella, assembly GCF_947568885.1. Taxonomy (NCBI): domain Eukaryota; kingdom Metazoa; phylum Arthropoda; class Insecta; order Lepidoptera; family Tortricidae; genus Cydia; species Cydia strobilella. The sequence goes on along the minus strand of NC_086041.1, from coordinate 17,390,911 downwards.
TCCGGTGATCTATTTTGTGTATTTTTTTCAAAATTTTAGACCCGGTAGTTTCGGAGATAAAGGGGGAATGGTCATTTTTTGCCTATTTTCTTGAATAACTCCTAAACTATTTATCATAAAATTTTAAGAAATATAATTCAGATTCTCACAATGATCTCTTTCATTTGATATGTAACACGATATAATTTGACAAACTTTATTTTTAAATTTTCTCATTTACCCCCCAAAAGTGGCCCCCGTATTTAAAATTAATTTGTTTACGTTACATGTTCATCTTTGGGTCACAAACTTACATATGTGTACCAAATTTCAAATTTATTGGTCCAGTAGTTTCGGAGAAAATAGCCTGTGACAGACGGACAGACAGACAGACAGACAGAGGCCCGAGTGATTCTATAAGGGTTCCGTTTTTTCCTTTTGAGGTACGGAACCCTAAAAGTTATAGAAATTATGTGTTTATGTGTAATACGCATGGCTAGATGCAATAACCAGCCACGAAGAAAGTGCAACTGTTGTGAAACTCGGCGCATCTGACTCTAATGCACCTGCGGGTATGCTGCATCAACAGGGCGGTTGTGCACCGCAATATTAGTGCACTTACGTTAGGTGTACATCATCGAAGACTAATGCAGCATGCTGTATGAATATTAGATAACTTTCATTACTCTTACTATCAAATATCAATTATACACGTTAATATTAATGATAAAATTAGATTTTTATGTGACATGGTAAATAAGATATTTTAATTTGGAGAATCTATGTCATGGCAATAACTAGATAGGTCCTACCTAACAATCTCTTTATTCATTATTATCCTTACAAGTCATTTCCAATTACACATTACATTAACTATTAAATCCTTACATACTACAAACTAAAACCTAACACAAAAACGCAATACTTACATAAAAAAAAAAAAAACTTACAAACTAATCGTCTAACAATTAAATATGTTGAAATACTTACATGTCCGGTTCTTGTTGTTTTAGTGCAGCTGTTGTGTTTGTTTTGTCTGCAGGATTAATATCGTTACTCGTACGTCGTAACTTACGCCGTGTTTTGAAATTGTCTATTATATGATGAACGTAATGCAACCGCCACAATGAGATTGAAGGAAAACGCAGACTTCCGTACATGACGACGAGGTCGCTCCCCTTAAGTTCCGGGCCCGTTTTTCTTGTTCCTGCAGATGCTGCACTCATTTCTGTGTAGAAGCAAAGATAGATATAACTCCGTAATAGATAGATACAGTCTAAGGAAAAAACGTGCCTCGAAAATCAAGAAAATTTGATTCTCGTTCAGAGGGCGCTACTAGCTTTGGCCAACTGTCGTATAGATGGCGTTGACGGTTTCGTTTGTTATTTAACAATTTTAACGCATATCAGTGGAAGAACATGGGTTAAAATCATAAAAATAATTAATGCAAATAAAAAAAAATTATTTATCCATATTTAAATAAATTTTATCGTATTTTTATAAATCTTCATTTTTAGTTTTAAAGTGTGTCGACAGATGGCAGTGAATTTACTGGGGTTACAAAATTTACTATGACAGTACCGCTCTAGTATAAGTTACTCTATGGTAGAAGTAATAACCGAATTACCTCGATCGGTTCCAATCCGACCGTGAAGCTTTAAATTTTAATTTAGGAAAATGCTGAAGTTCAAGTAAAGCAAAGTACTTAGGAGTAAAGGATAGGACAGTGTCATTCGGATCATGAGTCCGCATCACGACGGTCATAGGTGTCAGCGACTAAACTGCCCTTATCCTCGAATCTCTGTAAAGCTAGAGACCGAAGGAAGGGAGTGCCTTCAAGGTTCACTCATCTAGAGAAACACATACGTACATAGGTAAAATCCATTCCTCAAGAGATATTCGTGATGAACACACAAATAAATGCCGTTGCTGGGATTCGAACCCGGGACCTCCTGCTTCGTGACCGACTAGGCTAAGAGCTATCGTTAAAAAGGTACAATTTGAGAAGATTAGGCTACCCTTTTCCAGCACTGTTTATTTCTTATTTATTTAGGTTTAGCGAATCCCGGCGACCTCCTATGTACATAGAGCGTTGGGCGACTTACGTGCGACTTGTAGGTTGAAAGACATAATTATTACATTAGCAAACTAAACGATGTGATAAGAACTAATTAATATAAATATTTGCCTGCTGCAATATATTTGGAAAAGCAGTCAATACGAGATAGATTGTCGGATCATGTTGGTAAACATTAACAATCAACTTTTTATTATGCTAGTCTGAGCAAAGTGCAAACTAAAATACCTATAAGTATGAAATAAGTGTCCAAACAATAGTACATTTCGATGCTGACGAGTGAAGAATGACATATCCGCACGTGTATCGAACGACGTTTTTTAATACAGTTGCGAAAAAATAAGAAAAGCAACAAGTAAGGAATGGAATTCGAAACTTTTATATTATTAATTCTGTGACACTGACATCATTGACATTGACATTATGAAGAGGTGTTTTTCTAGCTTTTATTCAACTAGAATAGATTTTGTTATTATTATTAAACCCACTTCAATAAAAGTTTTTTTCAAATGCATGTTCTATAAGACAGAAACAATTGTAAATATTAAAACATTGTACTATTATTATCTATATATCGTTATTTACGATTATTTGTGTATCGTATATTTATAAAAACAATATCGAATGTTGCCTTTGGAAATTTAAAACATTCTTGCAGTAAGAAAATACACCTCTTCTTTGACAGGCGTTCCGTTCCATTCAGACAACTTATTAAGAACGGTTTTTCAACATTAAAAAATAAACGTGTTATAATACTTATAATGATGAAGAGGTAAGTAATAAAATATGAAATATGCATATTTTTCGTATTCTTACATTAACAGTAGGTTTTTATGTTGATTACGACGTTTAAAGGAAACTAATACTAACACTCATCAATAAGTAGTCATGAATTGGAACAAGTAAAAATTTAAAAAAATTGGAAAAGTGAAAAGCACTAGTTCGCGAAAACCAACTTTCCGTACGCTAAACAGCCACGAAAAGTAGCACTTTTTGAGCAACTGTATTAAAATATATAAATCGCACTCATTCGATTTGAAGAAGATATCGCTGTTTCATGGTCGGTCACCTATTTACTACATATAGTTATTTACGATACAAGTGCGAAAAATAGGAAGTTAGCATAAATCGACACAAGTTACGAATTTTCTATTCGCATGTGTATCGTACAACGTTTTGCAGTACATATATGGCCCTTTACAGAATACAGAATACAGAACTTTATTGGTAAAAGCAAATTTTACAGGTCACATTTTACACTTATAAAAAAATATATGTACATATGTTCTTTAATATAATTAATTACATATTTCATAACATTTTTAAACTTAAAAAAACATTATTAGATTTAAATATAACATGAATATATATTTTTTTTAAATTACCATGCAGAAGTCAACGACCTCATCGAGTATTTATAAATTCGTCAATGCTGTAGAATGCTTTTTCTATAAGCAGCAGTTTAAGTTTAGATTTAAATACTTGGTTACTATTTAAGTTAAGTATATCTGAGGGTAATGAATTGTAAATAGTTGGTCCCATGACGCTGAGTGACCGTCGTGATTTGGCGAGTCGGCGCCTCGGGGCAAGTAGCCGGGGACGTCGCTCACTACTAGAACGTTTATAGTTCTGTATGTTTTGCCTAACGTACATACACGCGGCCAGTATATATACACAGGGTAGGGTAAGGATCTTGTGTTTCCTAAACAACTGTTGTGCCGGATGGTCCACCGGCTTTCCATCAATTACACGAATGGCGCGTTTTTGCATTTTGAACGCTCTGTCCCTCTCCGCAGCCGTGCCGTAGCCCACAGTTCCACTCCCTGAACTAAAATCGAGTGAAAATAACCATAGTAAGCCATCTTTAGGTTTTCGATTGATAGACTGCCGGCTAACCGGGACAGGGCGTAACATGCTGCTTTAAATTTTTGACGTAGTTACGTATATAATCATAGCACAGGGTGTCGTAATTGAGCACCAAATGTACTGTAATAGTTATTTACGATACAAGTGCGGGAAGTAGGAAATTTGCAACGAGTGGCGGTAAATTAAAACACGACTGAGCACGCGAGTGTTTTATTAAATCGACACGTTGCGAATTACCTATTCGCACATTTCGCACGTATATCGTACAACGATTTACAGTACATATGGCTCTTTAAAATTTCGACATAGGCACGGAAAGTGCTCATTACCGCACTAGTGTAAAGTAGCACCATTATGTACTGTAAAATAAATTATGATCAATGTGGTCACGGTCAAGATTACTTAAGTAACCTTCACGGGCGGACGGAGGGTCATTGTCTCCGTTGAACTTGTTAACTGTAGGGACAAAATCGGGCCACCGATTACACACCTACCTGAAGAAATCCACATTGTCCTATAAATACTACTGTTTTATAAGTAATAGAATTTGTCGTCATCGTCAATGGTTTTAGATATAAAGTAAGGTGAGCCGAAATAAAATTAAACAATTGACTTCTTTTTAGGGTTCCGTACCCAAAGGGTAGGTATATAAGGGGGCTCCCATGTAACAAACGTGATTTTTTGCCGTTTTTTGCGTAATGGTACGGAACCCTTCGTGCGTGAATACGACCCGCACTTGGCCGGTTTTTTTGACAGACACCTATCTGGGTAGGTATTAAGCAGCTAGATAAGTAGATAAATTAAATATGGTAGATATTACAAATTATGCGAATACCTGCCTGGTTGAAAGCAGTTACAACCGCGACGCGACAGGTATCATGTCGCATCTGGGTCGAACGTCGAACCTATTAGGTAGGTATTTTATTTTTCACCACACCACAGCTGGTAAAGGCCCTCTGCTTTGTTCAAAAACTAATAAGAAAGTTGCGTTTTGTCCACAAGAGTGGACAAAACGCAAATAAATAAATTAATGCAAATCTTGAGTGGTTTCCTTATGCTGGCTGGCCTAGCTGGTAGAATTGACTTATAACGATGATTTTGCATAATAAATATTTAGTAAAATTCATTTGTAATTTTAAACTAACACGGGACTTAATCGTGTAAAAACTTAAGTTTATTTATAACCGGACGTTTCGATCGTGACGAGGCCATTAAAATTATAAGTGAAAATCGTGTTAGTTTAAATCAATACAAAATTCATTTGTATTTGATTTTATTTTGTTTGATATTTTAGTAGTTAGTATTTTCCTCGGGTTGGTGTGGTGAAAAACTTTGTTTCACTCGGTGGCAATTTGTTATACAAGGGTGCAAAGTTGTATTTTACCCGCTAGTGTGGAATTGAAACACACGAGAAGTAGAATACATTTGCACCCGTGTGTAACACAAAACTTTTCCCCTCACTATAGCGAGGAAAGTGCAACATCCACAGGCGTTAGATCATCTTCATCAACTGGAATCACTCAATTTTTTACGATATTATAACAAAAAACTGGAAATTCTGTACTTTTACGTGAGAAGTTTTTAAGTAAAATTTTTGTTGACAATGTTGACATTTCTGACGTATGAAATGTCAATGATGCGTTTTGAAATTGTGCGTTCAGAATTATATTTAACATAATTATTAAAAAAACCGACCGAGTGCGAGTCGGACTCGCGTTCCTAGGGTTCCGTACATTTCACAACATAAAAAATACATTTTATGTGAAACGTGAGTAAAATGTCTTTAAAAAACAAACTCGTCGAATCGTCGGTCGGATCAAAAACTAAGTAATTAAGTCCGACTCACGCTTGACTGCACATTTCTAATAGGTTTTCCTGTAATCTAAAGGTCTATCTTGTGTATTTTTTTCAAAATTTTAGACCTAGTAGTTTCGGTGATAAAGGGTAAATTTTTGCCTATTTTCTTGAATAACTTCTAAACTGTTTATCCTAAAATTATAAAAAATATATATATTTGAGATTCTCACAATGAGTTCTTTCATTTGATATGTAACACGATATAGTTTGAAAGGCCCCCGTGTTTATAATCCATATGTTTACGTTACATATCCGTCTTTGGGTCACAAACATACATACGTATACCAAATTTCAACTTAATTGGTCCAGTAGTTTCGGAGAAAATAGGCTGTGACAGACGGACAGACAGACAGACAGACGCACGAGTGATTCTATAAGGGTTCCGTTTTTTCCTTTTGAGGTACGGAACCCTAAAAACAAACGTTTATTATGGAATTTTAAGGTTTATGACTTAAAATCATTAAATAAAGCTAAATCTGGTATGTTTTATTAAATTCTCAAACCATTTATTTATGATAATTAATATCGAACGTTTTACGTTTTGTTATCTGTTAAAAGCTACTTAAACACGCTCCATCCAAGGTCAAATTACTTTCCCCACTAGTGGATAAAATGCGTTTTTCCCCGCTTGTTTTAAAGGATAAAAACGGCTTTCCGAGCTAGTGAGGGGAAAAATTCGATTAACCCTCGCGCCTTGAAACCTTCGCAACGCTCAAGATTCCACTTTTCGAACCCATCGCTCGTAGTTTGGTTCAAATTTGGAATATTTTGCTTGTTTGGATATCAATATTAGCACGAGCGGTTAAACAACAACTTTGCCCCCTTGTAAAACAAACAGCTATTTCACCACACCAGCTCGTAGGGCTCTCTTGATACTTCAAAACTGATAAGAAAGTTGCATTTTATTAGGGTTCCGTACCCAAAGGGTAAAAACGGGACCCTATTACTAAGACTCCGCTGTCTGTCTGTCCGTCTGTCACCAGGCTATATCTCATAGATAGATAGAGAGATTTATTATTCAAAAATTATACATACAATTTATACAGTTTCCTGCAAAACTGTTGTTCACAGTTTGCCTGCAGGTGTGCAGGTAAGATAGTTAACATTATTCTACTTGCTATGCTACTTAACTTATTGCTTGTTATGCTAAATGTTAATTATTGGCACACTTAAGCGACGTCCTGTTTGTGATACAGGTGTCCTTAAGTGTATCCAGTAGGTATTTCTTAAGCTGTTTTGTAAATTAAGATTTGTCGGGCTGGTGTCTTATCTTATACGGTAGGTTATTGAGGTAGTACGGTAATCTTTTCTTTAGGGTTCTGTCACCGAAATAGTTTTGTACTCGTGGTACCTCATATTTGCCAGCAGACACTGATTTTGTGGTCGATCAGTACTAGGCTATGCGCTCGATTGCTATATGGTTATTTACTGTTAGGAGATATTTGTGTTTTAAACTAATTGGCAAGATTTTGCAGATTTTGAATAGTTATGAGTGATCTTTACAGCTGGTTTTCGTTTTATTATTGACTAATAATTTGAAGAATCTTATCTGTAATGTTTCTAGTTTATCTATGTGGGATTTGGATGCGAGTCCGTAGCAATCTAGAGCATAGCTCAGCGTAGAGTCTACCAAAGCAAAATATAGTCATTTCAATATATTACATGGTACTTTAGTGCGTAAGTGATAAAATTTACCTAAAAGGATTCGAAGCTTACTGCTAACATAGTTTATGTGCTCGATCCAGGAGAAACCAGTCAACCTTGATTCCAACATATAACTGAACTCTATCATGAACCGTGATAGCTAGACAATTGAAATTTTTACAGCTATCATCTAAACTTTCAATTCCAATAGGTCTACGACGCTCGAGTACTACACATTTAGCATCGTCGCCTCCCCTGCTATATATGAGTTGTATGGGAGGAATGGTAAAATGTACTATTGATAAGTTAAGAACTCGTTTAAAACTTAATACTTATTAAGCTAATTTAAAATTTTATTACATAGGTAGGTATAAGTTTTCGCAAAGCTCGCTCAAAATATTGACTAAATGAGTTTTATCTACTTTAAGTATGGAGTTCTCTAAGCTTAAGTACTTATTTCTCTATGGTTTGGAGCTAGGTCGATCTGTGTAAGATTGCCCCCAAATATTTATATTATATATTTATGTTTATACGGTTTCCTACCTGAGTTACTTACAATGTAGGTTACATTACTTACATTATCAAGTTCCAAAGAATTCTAAATTCTGTAGATACTTTACGCAATAAGTAAGTACATATACCAATCCCGGAATTTTGGGATACTTGCATACACAATTTAAATATATATAATTTTAAATAAGTACTTAAGTCGACTTGAATTAACTCTTAATTTTTATTTGATATTTTTACGACTCTACCTAAATAATATTGACCTAGCGAATATTATGTTGGCACACCAATCAGTCGCTGGAATTGTGTAGGTATTATATTCGTATTACTGTTATGTTGAACGTTGACACATGCGTCATTTGTTTACAGTACACCGTTGCTCAGTACTCAGTACTGCTACCATCAGTTCGGCACTGGCATAAACGCTAGCGTGAACGTAACTTAAGGTACTTTCTATGCATCTCGCTCGTACTGACATATTAGTGCGAGCGAGATGTATAGAGAGTAAATTACTTAGACGTTAGAGTATATGTCAGTTTTGACACTGTCAGTGACTCATGGTACGGGACATAAGTACTTAACAAAAATAAGAGAAACCTAGTAAAACGTTGACTTTTAACGCAATTTAACCATTTACCAAGCCAGTAGGTTTACTTTTTGCTTTCACTCTAGTCCTTTAGTTTAATTTATTTATTGCATTGCCGATTTTAAATTTTCCAGTGAGTACCCACCTTATATAGCATGTCGCTTTATAATAGATGATATAAACCACAGAATAGGTAATTGTCTGAACCTAAGCTATCTAAACGAACAAGCAGCTTACATCACCAAAATTCAAACAAGGTAAAGCGGCGTAAAAGCTTGATTAGATATTATTGACCATCTTTACCTTTACAATGTACCTACTGTCAGTAAAACTATTAGCGCAGCGCCTCTGCATAAATATTTGCACATATATACATACCTACATTATATCTCCTGCAGCGACTGTACAAGTACATGACGTACAGTCTATAAAACAGTTGAAAGATATAATATTATATATTAAGTATAAGTAAAAGCGATGCAGCGAGGCCTAATGTATATACCTAGAGGCGAGATATTATCTTCATACACCAATGGACTTAATCTCCAGCTCTATTTCCGTGATAGAAGGACACCAGTAAGAACTACAGAAATTAAAAGCATTTTCTGATACAAGCCACGCGCTGCGGAAGGAACGGTCAATGTCAGTGCGATGCGCGCGAGTGGAATACAGATGCAGTTTGTTGTGGGTCATTATGAGGTCATTATCTAAATTAGGTAATAGGTCCACGTTAAAATGAGTCGACTGTTGAGATATGTGACCTATTTATGCTTTACTAGTTCAATAATCTAGATTTACAATTATTAAACGTTTTTTTTTTACAAAGGGTCGGCAAAACGCAAGTGACCGTTTTGAGCTAGAGCGTTTGTTTGAGGTAGAGCAATGTGTCTTGTCTTAATTATGGTCTCATCTTTATTTATGTTTGTGGCTTGAGCCTTCTCGCTCACAACGCTTAATTGGGATTTAATGAAGCATGGGATCTCTGGCTCGGCTTTCAATACCAAGAGCTCATTTTTTAAAATTATTAAATAATCTGCTCATTTTGGTTTCAGAATGATTATTTCCACTTTCTGCGTGTTGGCGCTGACGACGCTAGCGCGCGCGCTGCGCGTCGGCGTCGGGATAGCGGACGTCACCGGCCCACCCGCAGAGATCGCCTTTGTGAGTAACAATGTGTTATTAATCTAATTATCGATGCCCAAACTCAACTGTAGCTATTACCCTATAAAATTCATTGGGTTATGTGGTTTTAACTTTTCAATGATAAGATAAGGGACCACCTGACATAATTCATTGTAACTTGTATTTTAAAACGCGACTTAAGTCGTGTTTCAGTAACGTCCAAGCGTCACATTCCTGAAAAATGTATTGGATTTGACCTTGACCTTCAGTTTTGTGAATATTGCTAAACTCTATCTGTCAATCTTACAAAATCTAAGTGTTAGGCTCAAAAAAAAAACAAGTGAACCGAATCCGAGCATTACAGGTCAAAATGTGGACATGGTGGCAGAAGCCCGTAACCTAGGAATCCTTATGGATAGTTCCTTGCATTTCGAAAACCGAAATGGAAACGGTTAGAAATTGCTTTTATAGATTATAGTACAATCGGAGTAACTAACTTCGAAATCCTTCCAAAGTTATGAAATTTGTTATGTATGTTAATTAAAGGTCTCTTTTTCATGTCCACACTATTTGTCATTTGGGGACCTCGAGTAATCGCAGCCATCTTGGAAAATGTGTACCACCCTGGAGAAATTTGCGTTTTACTCTACATATATACGTTTCTCTATGAAAATATGGTGTAAGGCAACATTAAAGCTTATTAAATTCTACACAAAAAAGTCCCAGATATCTTTGCGGAAAAAATACTTCTTGTTATATAAAATAACAAGCTGTTGCCCGCGACTTCGTACGCGTGGATTTGTATGTTGGTGGTTATATATTATACATGAGCATAATATAGAACATTATGCAGCAAAAAATAGCAGTAGGAACGGTTAATCTTCCTCTTCCTCGCGTTGTCCCGGCATTTTGCCACGGCTCCATGGGAGCCTGGGGTCCGCTTGGCAACTAATCCCAAGAATTGGCGTAGGCACTAGTTTTTACGAAAGCGACTGCCATCTGACCGTCCAACCCAGAGGGGAAACTAGGCCTTGTCGGGATTAGTCCGGTTTCCTCAGGATGTTTTCCTTCACCGAAAAGCGACTGGTAAATATCAAATAATATTTCGTACATAAGTTCCGAAAAACTCATTGGTACGAGCCGGGGTTTGAACCCGCGACCTCCGGATTGCAAGTCGCACGCTCTTACCGCTAGGCCACCAGCGCTCTCAACGGTACGGAACGGTTAATCATTTGTTAATAATTATACAACGCATGAAATTTGTCTTTCACAAACTACGAAGTTTCAAGACCCTAACTGAAAAAAATTGTTCCCGATATAATCCCTCTCGACCCTCTTAGAAGATTTACAAGTCCACTATTTAAAAAAATATTCGCTCCAGAAACTATTGATACAAATTTTCAAAACCAGTGTAAGTAATCAGTTTTCGTCTATTTTAATTTAATGCCCTTTTTACCAAGTTTCATGTTCCTAGCTTAAAAGAAAATTTGTACCAAATATAAACTTACATCCCCTTTTTAACCCCTTTAGGGGTTGACTTTTTAAGAACGTAGAAATAACTTTTTTCGAATCTTATACAATGCCTTTCTAAGAAGTTTCAAAGCACTTGTAATAGATTCACTTTCAACCCCTTTTTAACCCTTTTAGGGGTTGAATACTTATTTAAAAACGCTTAAAAAATACTTTTCTTGTATTCTAATAATATGCCTTTATACAAAGATTCAATTCCCGCACTCAAAAAAATATTTGATCTCCATACAAACTTTCAACCCCATTTTTACCACCTTGGGGGATGAATTTTAATAATGCTAAAATAAGTTTTTTTCTCTTTTAATTATATATCCTTCTATGAAGGTCTTTCTGTACCTAGCTTAAAATAAAATTAGGACCACGACAAAATTTCAACCCCTTTTTAACCACTTTAGGGGATGAATTTTTAAAAACGCTGAAATCACTTTTCTTGTATTCTAATAACATGCCTTTATGCAACGCTTCAAGTCGCGCACTTAAAAAAATGTTTGACCTCCATACAAACTTTCTACCCCTTTTTCACCACCTTAAGGGATGCGAAACGTGGACTCTGAATAAGGCTATGGAAAAGAAAATAGAAGCATTTGAAATGTGGCTATATAGGCGTATGTTAAAAATCTCCTGGACCGATAGAGTTACGAATGTTGAAGTACTTAATAGAATGGACAAAAAGTTAGAAGTTTTGATCACGGTAAAAAGAAGGAAAATATCATATTTTGGACACATATACAGAAATGACAAATATAATATACTACAACTAATATTAGAAGGAAAAATTGATGGCAAGAGGGGAAGGGGAAGAAGGAGGGTCACCTGGCTTGACAACATAAAAAAATGGACGAACGTCGATAACGCAGCCATGCTGGCAGAAATGGCTACGAACAGGAGAGAGATGGCAAAGGTGGTCGCCGACGTCCGTTAGGGCATGGCAAATAAAGAAGAAGAAGGGATGAATTTTCAAAAACGCTGAAATTAGCTTTTCCCCTCACTAGCTCGGAAAGCCGTCTTTTATCCTTTAAAACAAGCGGGGAAAAACGCATTTTATCCACTAGTGGGGAAAGAAATTTGACCTTGGATAGAGCGTGTTTAAGTTAGCTTTTGACAGATAACAAAACGTAAAACGCTCATAATAATGATTCGTTCGATATTAATTATCATTAAATAAATGGTTTGAGAATTTAATAAAAAATACCAAATTTAGATTTATTTAATGATTTTAAGTCATAAACCTTAAACTCCATAAGAAACATTTGTTTTTTTTTAAATGACGTTGAATGTAATTCTGAACGCATAAGTTGAGTCGATGCAATTTTAAAACGCATCGTCAGAAATGTCAACATTGTTAACAAAAATTTTCTCACCGACTCCGACACGTAAAATTACACAACTTCCAGAGTTTTCTGTTATAATATCGTATTATCGTAAAGAAATGAGTGATTCCTGGGATGAAGATGATCTAACGCCAGTGGATGTTGCACTTTCCTCGCTATAGTGAGGGGAAAAGTTTTGTGTTACACACTGGTGCAATTGTATTTTACTTCTCGTGTGTTGAAACACTCGCTACGCTCAGGATTCTATTTTAAAACCACTCGCTTCGCTCGTGGTTTAACTATAGAATCCTTTCCCCTGCTCGTGTTTCAATTCCACACTCGCGGGTAAAATACAACATTGCACCCTTGTATAACAAATAACTATTCTTCTCTTTTAATGAAATACCTTTTTACGAAGTTTCAAACTCTTGCTTAAAATATAATTTGGGCCTATACAAACTAACCCTTTTAAGGAATGAATTTTTAAAAACGCTGAAATTACTTTTCTTGTATTCTAATAATATGCCTTCAATTCAAGTCCCACACACACAAAAAAATTTGATCTCCATACAAACATTCAACCCTTTTTTCAACACCTTGGGGGATGAATTTTTAAAAAAGCTGAAATGAGTTCTTGTTTTTTTTTATTATAATTAATAAACATTTATATTATAAAATTTGAACCCCAAGACAAACTTTCATCCCCTTTTTAACCCCCTTAGGGGTTGAATTTCCAATAACGTCAATATTCCTTTTTTTATAATCCGCTATTATGCCTTTCTAGGAAGTTTCAAAGTATTTTTAATGGATTCAAACTTTCAACCCTTTTTGAACCCATTTAGGGGATGAATTTTTAAAAACGCTGAAATCACTTTTCTTGTATTTTAATAATATGCCTTTATACGAAGTTTCAAGTCCCGCACTCAAAAAAAAAATGATCTCCATACAAACTTTCAACCCCTTTTTCACCACCTTAGGGGATGAATTTTGAAAAACCCCTTCTTAGTGGATACTAACGTCATAAATGCTACCTATTGTGAAAAATTCAACTCTCTAGATCCAACGGGCAGTGTTGGCCGAACGCTAATGCCATTAACCATTAAAAATTAACAATTAAAAAGGTTAATGGCCATTAACCATTAGCCATTTAATTCGGATTAAAGTTAATTCGGATTAAAGTTAATTCGGATTAAATTTTTGAGACGTTAATGGCCATTGAAGTTAATTCGGATTAACTTTAATTCGGATTAACTTCAATGGCCATTAAAGTTTCAAAAAATTTATTAGAATTACTCTCAATTGCATCAACGTCTAATAAAATTACATTCGTGATATTTTAAAATGAGACAGCAAAATGACCCTGACTGAACCCTGGCAGTAGTAGCAGTACCTACCTACTACCTAGTAGAATTCTGGTTTGGTGCAACACAGACATACGCGGTTTTGGTCATTTAAATCGTCTTGATGAGCACTTCGGAGAGCCGTACCCACGATAGAGCTGATGCTGAACCCTGGCAGTACCTAATGGATCTAAGGTTTGGTGCAACATAGGCACACGCTGTTTTAGTCATCCGACTCGTCTTGATGAGCACTTCGGAGAGCCATACCCATGATAGAGCTGATGCTGAACCCTGGCAGTACCTAATGGATCTAAGGTTTGGTGCAACATAGGCACACGCTGTTTTAGTCACCCGACTCGTCTTGATGAGCACTTAGGAGAGCAGTACCCATAATGGAGGTGATGCTGAACCCTGGCAGTACCTAGCGGAACTAAGGTTTGGTGCAACATAGGCACACGCTGTTTTAGTCATCCGACTCGTCTTGATGAGCACTCAGGAGAGCAGTACCCATGATAGAGCTGATGCTGAACCCTGGCACTACCTAGTGGATCTAAGGTTTGGTGCAACATAGGCACACGCTGTTTTAGTCACCCGACTCGTCTTGATGAGCACTTAGGAGAGCGGTACCCATGATAGAGCTGATGCTGAACCCTAGCAGTACCTAGTGGATCTAAGGTTTGGTGCAACATAGGCACACGCTGTTTTAGTCACCCGACTCGTCTTGATGAGCACTTAGGAGAGCAGTACCCATGATAGAGCTGATGCTGAACCCTGGCAGTACCTAGTGGATCTAAGGTTTGGTGCAACATAGGCACACGCTGTTTTAGTCACCCGACTCGTCTTGATGAGCACTTAGGAGAGCGGTACCCATGATAGAGCTGATGCTGAACCCTGGCAGTACCTAGTGGATCTAATTTTTGGTGCAACATAGGCACACGCTGTTTTAGTCACCCGACTCGTCTTGATGAGCACTTAGGAGAGCAGTACCCATGATAGAGCTGATGCTGAACCCTGGCAGTACCTAGTGGATCTAAGGTTTGGTGCAACATAGGCACGCGCTGTTTAGGTCATCCGACTCGTCTTGATGAGCACTTAGAAGAGCAGTACCCATGATAGAGCTGATGCTGAACCCTGGCAGTACCTAGTGGGTCTAAGGTTTGGTGCAACATAGGCACACGCTGTTTTAGTCATCCGACTCGTCTTGATGAGCACTTAGGAGAGCAGTACCCATGATAGAGCTGATGCTGAACCCTGGCAGTACCTAGTGGATCTAAGGTTTGGTGCAACATAGGCACACGCTGTTTTAGTCACCCGACTCGTCTTGATGAGCACTTAGTAGAGCGGTACCCATGATAGAGCTGATGCTGAACCCTGGCAGTACCTAGTGGATCTAAGGTTTGGTGCAACATAGGCACGCGCTGTTTAGGTCGTCCGACTCGTCTTGATGAGCACTTAGGAGAGCAGTACCCATGATAGAGCTGATGCTGCACCCTGGCAGTACCTAGTGGATCTAAGGTTTGGTGCAACATAGGCACGCGCTGTTTTGGTCATCTGACTCGTCTTGATGAGCACTTAGGAGAGCGGTACCCACGATAGAGCTGATGCTGAACCCTGGCAGTACCTAGTGGATCTAAGGTTTGGTGCAACATAGGCACGCGCTGTTTTGGTCATCTGACTCGTCTTGATGAGCACTTAGTAGAGCGGTACCCATGATAGAGCTGATGCTGAACCCTGGCAGTACATAGTGGAAGTAAGGTTTGGTGCAACATAGGCACGCGCTGTTTTGGTCATCCGACTCGTCTTGAGGAGCACTTAGAAGAGCAGTAACCATGATAGAGCTGATGCTGAACCCTGGCACTACCTAGTGGATCTAAGGTTTGGTGCAACATAGGCACACGCTGTTTTAGTCACCCGACTCGTCTTGATGAGCACTTAGGAGAGTAGTACCCATAATAGAGCTGATGCTGAACCCTGGCAGTACCTAGCGGAACTAAGGATTAGTGCAACATAGGCACACGCTGTTTTAGTCATCCGACTCGTCTTGATGAGCACTTAGAAGAGCAGTACCCATGATAGAGCTGATGCTGAACCCTGGCAGTACCTAGTGGGTCTAAGGTTTGGTGCAACATAGGCACACGCTGTTTTAGTCATCCGACTCGTCTTGATGAGCACTTAGGAGAGCAGTACCCATGATAGAGCTGATGCTGAACCCTGGCAGTACCTAGTGGATCTAAGGTTTGGTGCAACATAGGCACACGCTGTTTTAGTCACCCGACTCGTCTTGATGAGCACTTAGTAGAGCAGTACCCATGATAGAGCTGATGCTGAACCCTGGCAGTACCTAGTGGATCTAGGGTTTGGTGCAACATAGGCACACGCTGTTTTAGTCATCCGACTCGTCTTGATGAGCACTTAGGAGTGCAGTACCCATGATAGAGCTGATGCTGAACCCTGGCAGTACCTAGTGGATCCAGGGTTTGGTGCAACATAGGCACACGCTGTTTTAGTCATCCGACTCGTCTTGATGAGCACTTAGGAGAGCAGTACCCATGATAGAGCTGATGCTGAACCCTGGCACTACCTAGTGGATCTAAGGTTTGGTGCAACATAGGCACACGCTGTTTTAGTCATCCGACTCGTCTTGATGAGCACTTAGGAGAGCAGTAACCATGATAGAGCTGATGCTGAACCCTGGCAGTACCTAATGGATCTAAGGTTTGGTGCGACATAGGCACACGCTGTTTTAGTCATCCGACTCGTCTTGATGAGCACTTATGAGAGCAGTACCCATAATGGAGCTGATGCTGAACCCTGGCAGTACCTAGCGGAACTAAGGTTTGGTGCAACGTAGGCACACGCTGTTTTAGTCATCCGACTCGTCTTGATGAGCACTTAGGAGAGCAGTACCCATGATAGAGCTGATGCTGAACCCTGGCAGTACCTAGTGGATCTAAGGTTTGGTGCATCATAGGGACACGCTGTTTTAGTCACCCGACTCGTCTTGATAAGCACTTAGGAGAACGGTACCCATGATAGAGCTGATGCTGAACCCTGGCAGTACCTAGTGGATCTAGGGTTTGGTGCAACATAGGCACACGCTGTTTTAGTCACCCGACTCGTCTTGATGAGCACTTAGGAGAGCAGTACCCATAATGGAGCTGATGCTGAACCCTGGCAGTACATAGTGGATCTAAGGTTTGGTGCAACATAGGCACGCGCTGTTTAGGTCATCCGACTCGTCTTGATGAGCACTTAGAAGAGCAGTACCCATGATAGAGCTGATGCTGAACCCTGGCAGTACCTAGTGGATCTAAGGTTTGGTGCAACATAGGCACACGCTGTTTTAGTCACCCGACTCGTCTTGATGAGCACTTAGGAGAGCGGTACCCATGATAGAGCCTTACCACCTACCTTAGATCCACTAGGTATTGCCAGGGTTCAGCATCAGCTCTATCATGGGTACTGCTCTCCTAAGTGCTCATCAAGACGAGTCGGATGACCAAAACAGCGCGTGCCTATGTTGCACCAAACCTTAGTTCCACTATGTACTGCCAGGGTTCAGCATCAGCTCCATTATGGGTACTGCTCTCCTAAGTGCTCATCAAGACGAGTCGGGTGACTAAAACAGCGTGTGCCTATGTTGCACCAAACCCTAGATCCACTAGGTACTGCCAGGGTTCAGCATCAGCTCTATCATGGGTACCGCTCTCCTAAGTGCTTATCAAGACGAGTCGGGTGACTAAAACAGCGTGTCCCTATGATGCACCAAACCTTAGATCCACTAGGTACTGCCAGGGTTCAGCATCAGCTCTATCATGGGTACTGCTCTCCTAAGTGCTCATCAAGACGAGTCGGGTGACTAAAACAGCGTGTGCCTATGTTGCACCAAACCCTAGATCCACTAGGTACTGCCAGGGTTCAGCATCAGCTCTATCATGGGTACCGCTCTCCTAAGTGCTTATCAAGACGAGTCGGGTGACTAAAACAGCGTGTCCCTATGATGCACCAAACCTTAGATCCACTAGGTACTGCCAGGGTTCAGCATCAGCTACATTATGAGTACTGCTCTCATAAGTGCTCATCAAGACGAGTCGGATGACTAAAACAGCGTGTGCCTACGTTGCACCAAACCTTAGTTCCGCTAGGTACTGCCAGGGTTCAGCATCAGCTCCATTATGGGTACTGCTCTCATAAGTGCTCATCAAGACGAGTCGGATGACTAAAACAGCGTGTGCCTATGTCGCACCAAACCTTAGATCCATTAGGTACTGCCAGGGTTCAGCATCAGCTCTATCATGGGTACTGCTCTCCTAAGTGCTCATCAAGACGAGTCGGATGACTAAAACAGCGTGTGCCTATGTTGCACCAAACCTTAGATCCATTAGGTACTGCCAGGGTTCAGCATCAGCTCTATCATGGGTACTGCTCTCCTAAGTGCTCATCAAGACGAGTCGGATGACTAAAACAGCGTGTGCCTATGTTGCACCAAACCTTAGACCCACTAGGTACTGCCAGGGTTCAGCATCAGCTCTATCATGGGTACTGCTCTTCTAAGTGCTCATCAAGACGAGTCGGATGACCTAAACAGCACGTGCCTATGTTGCACCAAACCTTAGATCCACTATGTACTGCCAGGGTTCAGCATCAGCTCCATTATGGGTACTGCTCTCCTAAGTGCTCATCAAGACGAGTCGGGTGACTAAAACAGCGTGTGCCTATGTTGCACCAAACCCTAGATCCACTAGGTACTGCCAGGGTTCAGCATCAGCTCTATCATGGGTACCGCTCTCCTAAGTGCTTATCAAGACGAGTCGGGTGACTAAAACAGCGTGTCCCTATGATGCACCAAACCTTAGATCCACTAGGTACTGCCAGGGTTCAGCATCAGCTCTATCATGGGTACTGCTCTCCTAAGTGCTCATCAAGACGAGTCGGATGACTAAAACAGCGTGTGCCTACGTTGCACCAAACCTTAGTTCCGCTAGGTACTGCCAGGGTTCAGCATCAGCTCCATTATGGGTACTGCTCTCATAAGTGCTCATCAAGACGAGTCGGATGACTAAAACAGCGTGTGCCTATGTCGCACCAAACCTTAGATCCATTAAGTACTGCCAGGGTTCAGCATCAGCTCTATCATGGGTACTGCTCTCCTAAGTGCTCATCAAGACGAGTCGGATGACTAAAACAGCGTGTGCCTATGTTGCACCAAACCTTAGATCCATTAGGTACTGCCAGGGTTCAGCATCAGCTCTATCATGGGTATGGCTCTCCGAAGTGCTCATCAAGACGAGTCGGATGACTAAAACAGCCTGTGCCTATGTTGCACCAAACCTTAGATCCATTAGGTACTGCCAGGGTCCAGCATCAGCTCTATCTTGGGTACTGCTCTTCCAAGTGCTCATCAAGACGAGTCGGATGACTAAAACAGCGTGTGCCTATGTTGCACCAAACCTTAGTTCCGCTAGGTACTGCCAGGGTTCAGCATCAGCTACATTATGAGTACTGCTCTCCTAAGTGCTCATCAAGACGAGTCGGGTGACTAAAACAGCGTGTGCCTATATTGCACCAAACCTTAGATCCACTAGGTACTGCCAGGGTTCAGCATCAGCTCTATCATGGGTACTGCTCTCCTAAGTGCTCATCAAGACGAGTCGGATGACTAAAACAGCGTGTGCCTACGTTGCACCAAACCTTAGTTCCGCTAGGTACTGCCAGGGTTCAGCATCAGCTCCATTATGGGTACTGCTCTCATAAGTGCTCATCAAGACGAGTCGGATGACTAAAACAGCGTGTGCCTATGTTGCACCAAACCTTAGATCCATTAGGTACTGCCAGGGTTCAGCATCAGCTCTATCATGGGTACTGCTCTCCTAAGTGCTCATCAAGACGAGTCGGATGACTAAAACAGCGTGTGCCTATGTTGCACCAAACCTTAGATCCATTAGGTACTGCCAGGGTTCAGCATCAGCTCTATCATGGGTACTGCACTCCTAAGTGCTCATCAAGACGAGTCGGATGACTAAAACAGCGTGTGCCTATGTTGCACCAAACCTTAGTTCCGCTAGGTACTGCCAGGGTTCAGCATCAGCTCCATTATGGGTACTGCTCTCCTAAGTGCTCATCAAGACGAGTCAGGTGACTAAAACAGCGTGTGCCTATGTTGCACCAAACCTTAGATCCACTAGGTAGTTCCAGGGTTCAGCATCAGCTCTATCATGGGTACTGCTCTCCTAAGTGCTCATCAAGACGAATCGGATGACTAAAACAGCGTGTGCCTATGTTGCACCAAACCTTAGTTCCGCGAGGTACTGCCAGGGTTCAGCATCAGCTCCATTATGGGTACTGCTCTCCTAAGTGCTCATCAAGACGAGTCGGGTGACTAAAACAGCGTGTGCCTATGTTGCACCAAACCTTAGATCCACTAGGTACTGCCAGGGTTTAGCATCAGCTCTATCATGGGTACTGCTCTCCTAAGTGCTCATCAAGACGAGTCGGGTGACTAAAACAGCGTGTGCCTATGTTGCACCAAACCTTAGATCCACTAGGTACTGCCAGGGTTCAGCATCAGCTCTATCATGGGTACTGCTCTCCTAAGTGCTCATCAAGACGAGTCGGGTGACTAAAACAGCGTGTGCCTATGTTGCACCAAACCTTAGATCCACTAGGTACTGCCAGGGTTCAGCATCAGCTCTATCATGGGTACCGCTCTCCTAAGTGCTCATCAAGACGAGTCGGGTGACTAAAACAGCGTGTGCCTATATTGCACCAAACCTTAGATCCACTAGGTACTGCCAGGGTTCAGCATCAGCTCTATCATGGGTACCGCTCTCCTAAGTGCTTATCAAGACGAGTCGGGTGACTAAAACAGCGTGTCCCTATGATGCACCAAACCTTAGATCCACTAGGTACTGCCAGGGTTCAGCATCAGCTCTATCATGGGTACTGCTCTCCTAAGTGCTCATCAAGACGAGTCGGATGACTAAAACAGCGTGTGCCTACGTTGCACCAAATCTTAGTTCCGCTAGGTACTGCCAGGGTTCAGCATCAGCTCCATTATGGGTACTGCTCTCATAAGTGCTCATCAAGACGAGTCGGATGACTAAAACAGCGTGTGCCTATGTTGCACCAAACCTTAGATCCATTAGGTACTGCCAGGGTTCAGCATCAGCTCTATCATGGGTATGGCTCTCCGAAGTGCTCATCAAGACGAGTCGGATGACTAAAACAGCCTGTGCCTATGTTGCACCAAACCTTCGATCCATTAGGTACTGCCAGGTTTCAGCATCAGCTCTATCATGGGTATGGTTCTCCGAAGTGCTCATCAAGACGAGTCGGATGACTAAAACAGCCTGTGCCTATGTTGCACCAAACCTTAGATCCATTAGGTACTGCCAGGGTTCAGCATCAGCTCTATCATGGGTACGGCTCTCCGAAGTGCTCATCAAGACGATTTAAATGACCAAAACCGCGTATGTCTGTGTTGCACCAAACCAGAATTCTACTAGAGTAGGTAGGTACTGCTACTACTGCCAGGGTTCAGTCAGGGTCATTTTGCTCTCTCATTTTAAAATATCACGAATGTAATTTTATTAGACGTTAATCCAAATTGAGAGTAATTCGGATTAATTATTTGACTTTCATGCCCATTGAAGTTAATCCGAATTAAAGTTAATCCGAATTAACTTCAATGGCCATTAACGTCTCAAAAATTTAATCCGAATTAACTTTAATCCGAATTAACTTTAATGCAATTGGTTAATGGCGGAACTAATGGTTAATAAAATTGATCAATGGTTAATTAAAATTAACAATTACGGCCAACACTGCCAACGGGATACCGCCGTTTAGCCAAAATATTTTTCGCCAAATTTCACTTCCCAACAAACTTATGGCATCAGTTTCATTTCCCAAATGAAATTTTAGCAAGTTTTTTACTTCGCAACCATTTCATTTCCCAACCCCATACCTGCGAAATGAAAATGACGTACTAGGTTAGGTTAGGATGGATTATGAAGATTTGCGAAATGAAATTTTGCCAAATGATAATTTGCGTAAAATAGTTTGGGAAGTAATACTTTGGGTAACGATTTTTGGCAATACATTAGTAAACCAGGTCCAACGGTTTGGGCTGAGGACTTTTACGTTTATATTGTATATACCTATATAGATAACTGAATCCAGATTTAGCGCTTATACTCTTTCTGGGGATATTCTCTTAATAGGAAACTTGTAGGAATATGAATTCCACTTTTGTCTATACATTTGTACACGTTATACCCCAATATCAACATTTTACTCGACTGCGACTTAAACAGTGTTCATAACCGAACACAAGTTAACAAAACTCTTTAGGTTTTTTCATATACTTTTGTCTATGGTAGAAACATGTAAATAAAACAGGAGAAGAGATTTGAGTTGTCAAGATGGAAGATATGTATTAGTTTTGTGGAGATAAAATAAATTTATTAAGAGTTGCAGTGAGTTGTTTTCATGTGGAGACACGGTCAGGAGTCCTGACCTGTCTGACTCAGGACCAGGGCCCCTTCATTTAATATTGTCTCACACAAACAGAAAGTAGGGTTATGGGTTTAAATACCATCCTGTAGCTCAGGATACTGGACGGATTTTTTAAAATGACGTATCGGTAGATTCCTCTTGCCCTTCACAACCTGTTTACACGTGTCTTATTAAAGAAAAATCAATACAGCCGCCTTGAGAGGATGCCGAATATTAAATCATATTTTTACTTCTAGCGCCTAAACTATTGAGTGGATTTCAATGAAATAGACATTAGTAGATTAGTAGATTGAGCCACCCTGTATAGACAAATTGGATGATTCACTAGCCGATTTTAAAACCTGCCAGTGTTATTATATGTATACAAGCTACATATCGTAGAGCATACCGGGCCAATCGGGCCATTACGTCATCGCAAGTATCGCAACCATAGAATAAAGCGCAATCTTGACCGCCAGGCGCACGCTTGACGGTTAATTGTGGTGCTAGTAGAGTGAGAGTAGTGAGCAGCAGGTAAGTACCAATTTGCTAATAAACCTAAACAGCCGCCTCACGCATAACAGCAGTAACGTAAGTACCTACACCTACAATAGGCTATTTGACTAATTTTTGAAAATGGTTTTAATTGATTGTTTATGACTTAATAATTACACTACATTGATATTTCCGTGAAATTTACTGTATTAAATATAAAAAACAATGTTAAAGTTTATTTATTTTGAACGCGCCTTAAACGCTGTTTTTGCAAAGGGGCTAATCACGTGACACGTGTGACGTCACACGCGAGTAGACTCAGTCAATGACCTTAGTAAATCTTATGGTTTATGTGCATTGAATTGATTATTTCACTGTAAAATGGTATATAAATGGTGTATAGTGCCGCAATGTTCAAGTACGACTATAAAAAAATCCAGACAAATTGTTTGTTTCCGTTCCAAAGAATCCCAAAAAAAGAAAAATGTGGTTAAAACTAGCGCGAAGAGACCCAAAGAGCATTTTAGCGCATACAAATGTTTTTATGTGCGAAGACCACTTCGATGTAAGTAATATTTAACTGTAAATAAATATGGTAGTTAAAGCAGCGGATTCTGTTGTATTTAACGAAACAAGATCTAGGTATTTAATGTATTACTACATAACCTCATAACATAGCTCTTTCAGCATTAGTAGGTAGTTAGTAGCATACTTTTTCTTTCAAACTAAAGTGCAGTATGGAGATACTATTCTCGTCATCGTATTCTATATATATATCGTCGTCGTATTCGTATCATCGAAATCGAAATGTTCGTAAATAAACAACTTCTACGTATACTCACACAGCTGTTTATACATTTCTAAGTTCCGCAGCATAGTAATCCGGATTATCTTTAAAGAAAAGTGCAACCATTAATGCGTCTAAGTCTGGTAGGTTGCCGCTATCAGCTTTCACATATTTCGGCTCCATTTTGAGATTCTTATGAATATTGTGCTACTAGATATACGGATAAATCGGAATATATCAGAAAACTGTGGAACAATAACTAAAATTAACTAAATACAAATAAAACAGTTAAAACACTCAAGGCAATCAAGAATGTTTACCCGCGTGTGACGTCATCCGAGCGTTGACCAATCACAGAGCGTTCACGTCCCTGATGAAATTTCAAAAAATATTTAATTTTCCTTCGTTTATTTTCCAAAAACTAAACATAATTTACATTCAAATATAGTGAAATATACTTTATTAGTTTATTATCTTTCAAGATGACAGCAATTCGTTATATATTTTTAATGTTGTCAAATACCCTATTACATGCAATTGAATGAGTGTAGCCAACTTGCTGTTATGTGGGTGGCGTAGACCTACAAAGAAACAGAAATCTACCCTGTCTCAAAAGTGATATGATTATCTTGAAAATTATAACTGAAAAGCGGTCAAAAATCACAACCGCTCGTGTATCCCAGACGACGTGTTATTCACAAATCTCACGTGTGCTTTTCTTTTTTATCACAATATCTAAACTTTTACTAGGCAGGTAATCTTTATAGCGTATATATGTCAAGTCACTATTTAATAATAGGTATACATATAATAATATGATTTCCTTAGTTAGTAGTCATTAATAAAACAGGTTTTTAAATATTGGTTTAACGATTAAACAATACTATATATGTACATCAGTGTCCCATAAGAATACCTGTAGGTAGGTAGGTACCCATAATAGACGTTGGGTTGAACGAAAATGAGCAAACCGCCTTGAACTCGAGCGAAGGTGTCATATTTTTTCCCCTCACTAGCTCGGAAAGCCGTCTTTTATCCTTTAAAACAAGCGGGGAAAAACGCATTTTATCCACTAGTGGGGAAAGTAATTTGACCTTGAATGGACAGATAACAAAACGTAATACGCTCATAATAATGGTTCATTCGATATTCATTATCAATTTATCATTAAATAAATGATTTGAGAATCTAATAAAAAATGCCAAATTTAGCTTTATAAGTCATATATTTTTAAGTCAAAAACCTTAAAATTTCATGAGAAACGTTAGATTTTTTATAATGATGTTAAATATAATTCTGAACGCACAAGTTGAGTCGATGCAATTTCAAAACGCATCGTCGACATTTCATACGTCAGAACAGAAATGTCAACATTGTCAACACACGTAAAAATCAATTTCCAGTGTTTACTGTTATAATATCGTACAAAAATAAGTGATTCCAGTGATGAAGATGACCTAACGCCTGTGGATGTTGCACTTTCCTCGCTATAGTGAGGGGAAAAGTTTTGTGTTACACACGGGTGCAAATGTATTTTTCCCCTCACTAGCTCGGAAAGTTGTCTTTTATCCTTTAAAACAAGTGGGGAAAAACGCATTTTATCCACTAGTGGGGAAAGTAATTTGACCTTGGATGGAGCATGTTTAAGTAGTAGCTTGACAGATAACAAAACGTAAAACGCTCATAATAATGATTCGTTTGATATTAATTATCATTAAACAAATGGTTTGAGAATCTAATAAAACATACCAAATTTAGCTTTATTTAATGATTTTATGTCATAAACCTTAAAGTTCCATAAGAAACGTTTGTTTTTTAATAATGATGTTAAATATAATTCTGAACGTACAAGTTGAGTCGATGCAATTTCAAAACGCATCATTGACATTTCATACGTCAGAAATGTCAACATTGTCAACAAAATTTTTACTTGAAAACTTCTCACGTAAAAATACAGAATTTCCAGTTTTTTGTTATAATATCGTAAAAAAATGAGTGATTTCAGTGATGAAGATGATCTAACGCCTGTGGATGTTGCACTTTCCTCGCTATAGTGAGGTGAAAAGTTTTGTGTTACACACGGGTGCAAATGTATTTTACTTCTCGTGTGTTGAAACACTTGCTACGCTCAGGATTCTATTTTAGAACCACTCGCTTCGCTCGTGGTTCAACTATAGAATCCTTTCGCTTGCTCGTGTTTCAATTCCACACTCGCGGGTAAAATACAACTTTGCACCCTTGTATAACAAATAACTATTACTGCTCGTGTTACAATTCCACACTCGCGGGTAAAATACAACTTTGCACCCTTGTATAACAAATAACTATTTCCCCTCACTAGCTCGGAAAGCCGTCTATTATCCTTTAAAACAAGCGGGGAAAAACGCATTTTATCCACTAGTGGGGAAAGTAATTTGACCTTGGATGGAGCGTGTTTAAGTAGCTTTACAGATAACAAAACGTAAAACGCTCATAATAATGGTTCGTTCGATATTAATTATCATTAAATAAATGGTTTGAGAATCTAATAAAAAATACCAAATTTAGCTTTATTTAATAATTTTAAGTCATAAACCTTAAAATTCCATAAGAAACGTTAGATTTTTTATAATGATGTTAAATATAATTCTGAACGCACAAGTTGAGTCGATGCAATTTCAAAACGCATCGTTGACATTTCATACGTCAGAACAGAAATGTCAACATTGTCAACAAAATTTTTACTGTTCTTCTCACCGACTCACATAAAAATCAGAATTTCTAGTGTTTTCTGTTATAATATCGTAAAAAAATTAGTGATTCCAGTGATGAAGATGATCTAACGCCTGTGGATGTTGCACTTTCCTCGCTATAGTGAGGGGAAAAGTTTTGTGTTACACACGGGTGCAAATGTATTTTACTTCTCGTGTGTTGAAACACTCGCTACGCTCAGGATTCTATTTTAGAACCACTCGCTTCGCTCGTGGTTCAACTATAGAATCCTTTCGCTTGCTCATGTTTCAATTCCACACTCGCGGGTAAAATACAACTTTGCACCCTTGTATAACAAATAACTATTACTGGTTTATACACTTAATTACTGCTGTATTTTACTCACAGTATTATTATTTACAGGTATAATGAATCTATTTACAACAAATGCTCGTATAGCTTAATTGCACCTATTAATCCTATTATATATATTATATGTTACCGTAAAACCCGGTTAAAAGGCGTGTTAGGTACTTATCTAATTAAAACCAGTTTTCATTAATGCATTGATTAAAATTTATTTCAACTGCGTTTTTTTAAAGTCAAATATACCTATAGTTATTGCAGTGACTAAGCGGTCAAAATGAAGTCGACATGTTTAAGTGGTCTATTGGTGGGGTATTGGTCTTGAGATAACCTTCAATGCCAACTCATGTGTATGTATAGGTACATGGTCTGCGCAACATCTAAAAACATGCTCACTTGCAGGGGTCGGAAACCGGTATTTGCTCCATACAAAAATACCGGTATTATTACGTTCTTTTTCGTTCTTTTGTTTATAATTTCCTTTTTAATGGGACGTTTTAATAATTCCAAATTGTTTTCTAAATACATGATTCAGTCCTACGTAATGAGCATAAAAAAATTCAAAATATTGGGCTATTTCGGGGTTTTTAAAAAATACCGGTTCCGAGCCCTGCTCACTTGTAAAGAATGCATGGCCTGCATTAAATTGTTTTTTTTTTTTTTATGATGAATAGGCTGGCGCTTGACCACGATCCCACCTGATGGTAAGTGATGATGTGGTCTACGGTGGAGCACGCTTACCTATAAGATACCTATTAACTATTGCCTTGAAGAGCCCCAAATTGTACTCAGTACTTTGTGCGTGCGTCCCTAGCAACTTCCTAACATGCGTTAATAGTTATTTGTTATACAAGGGTGTAAAGTTGTATTTTACCCGCGAGTGTTTCAACACACGAGAAGTAAAATACATTTGCACCCGTGTGTAACACAAAACTTTTCCCCTCACTATAGCGAGGAAAGTGCAACATCCACAGGCGTTAGATCATCTTCATCACTGGAATCACAAATTTTTTTACGATATTATAACAGAAAACACTAGAAATTCTGATTTTTACGTGAGTCGGTGAGAAGAACAGTAAACATTTTGTTGACAATGTTGACATTTCTGTTCTGACGTATGAAATGTCAACGATGCGTTTTGAAATTGCATCGACTCAACTTGCGCGTTCAGAATTATATTTAACATCGTTATAAAAAATCTAACGTTTCTTATGGAATTTTAAGGTTTATGACATAAAATTATTAAATAAAGCTAAATTTGGTATTTTTTATTAGATTCTCAAACCATTTATTTAATGATATTTAATATCGAACGAACCATTATCATGAGCGTTTTACGTTTTGTTATCTGTCAAGGTACTTAAACACGCTCCATCCAAGGTCAAATTACTTTCCCCACTAGTGGATAAAATGCGTTTTTCCCCGCTTGTTTAAAAGGATAAAAGACGGCTTTCCGAGCTAGTGAGGGGAAAAATATTTTGCTTTCAAAGCTAATAATGAGTATGTTTTAATCTCGGTATAAATACGGGGTAATTGTTTTTGGGTGATACAAGATATTATAGAGTGAGTATACATATAATATTATATGTACGCGACTGTACTCATTTTTGTGTGCAACTTTTGTTATGAGAGCAACCCTGTAATCCCACACGATCAAAAACAAAAAAACAGGTGATACCAGGTTGTTTTTGGATTTTAGAGTTGCTGTTATATTAAAAGTTGGTTATCAGCTAAAAATGTCACCCAATATATTATTTAGGTACGAAGTTTATGGCATGGCATGATTATTATTGACTTCACTCATGATATTGACACGTTTAATGCTCTTACAAAAAATTATGAAATGTTTCATTGTGAATACTTTCTATAATTTTGCTGTTGCTCAATGAAAACACATCATCGAAACCACTGGTCTAGTAGGCCGACCTTCATTGATACGCCTGATGACCTGACGGATGAAACTTATATTTTATGAAAGAAAATATGTTCCTGAACATAATTAAATAGGGTTGCCTAAAGAAATATGAAATTGAAGGTCAGCCATACATAACGTATCTTAGACTATGGGGAATGAATCTGAAAACGCGGTGTCACTATTAATAGGTTAGGATTACGTTTGTTCATTACCAACTCACAATTGTTAATATGTTTGAGAATATCCTTAGCCTAGGATATAACCTGACTTGCAAACACCATTTTTCTTCCAGATGGGTTATGCTCACTTTCAACAAATCGGTCATGGCATCCACTTACGGCAGTTTTCACGAGCATTTGTGCTGGCTGATGACACCGGGAACAGCTCACAGAGGATCGTGTTCGTCACTGTGGATGCTCCGATGATGGGCCACGGCGTTAGAAAAGAGGTTAGTCGTCATCAAAGGGAATGGCAACCAGCGGCGGGACTTTCCACAAGTCTTTATGGTAGATACTGGGAACAGGAGAAGAGCAACGCGTTTCTCACTGTCGTCTCGCCGATTATGGGCGGCGTCAGTAAAGAACGCCAGTTTTAGTCATTGTCAGAATAAGGGCAAGTCGTTATGATAGACTCTGGTAATAGATACAGAAAGCTGATCAAGGATACCCAGGTTTGAACTGTGGTTTGCTACATCTTATAAGAGGACTTTGGAACACCAGTGAATAGTATTTGTATGTGTCTTTATTATAGAAGATGACTGAATGGACTATAAGTATAGCAATGTATGAGCTTTCATCTAGTAAGTAGTTGGCTAACGACTTTTTACTTCCATGTTTCGCGGTAAACCTAACAATTGCTTGGGTACGTTCTTGTTTTACGTTGTTAATTGGATGGGACGAAATAAAAATACTATAATTCATTTGCTAACTTTCGCTTTCAGATAATAAAGCGTCTCCAAAAGCGCTTCGGTGATATCTACAGCGAAAACAACGTTATTATAAGCGGGACTCATACGCATTCGACCCCGGGAGGGTTTCTCATGGACTTCCTCTTCGACCTGCCTATTCTTGGTTTTGTCAAGGAAACCTATGTCAGTTACATTGCTGGGATATTCAAGGTACGCTTTCGGGACCTGCACATCAGTTGGTTGAATTAATCCCGATAACCGTATGTTTTTATAAATCATCATCCTTATTAAAGTTCTAAAATTATTAAATAAAAATAATGATAGGTAGGTAATCAAATTTGCCATAATTCCATGTATAATTTAATCATCTTCCATAAAGTGTCATAAAAAGTTACAAAACTAAGATAGTTTTCTAATAATAATAACAGTGAACAAAAATGGGATCTGCGTACTCTTACAACCCCTATTGGATAAGAGTACGCGTTAAAGCCGATAAGAGTACGCGGGTAAAAAGCTACATTATTTTACTTGCAGAGGTCTTAAAATGATTTTATTTGACCCTCACAGCATTTACAAAAGCCTTATGTCCTTTTAAGAGGAACTTTGGAGACTATTTTTGGCACTTTTTTGAGGTAAATGTCCCCGACAGCATGCTTGTATGGAGATCTACTCAAAATATCTGACTTTGCTCTTTGGCGCGTAGAAATAAATCCAGCGCATGGTGGTATGGTGTGTACAATATATACGAGCGGTAAAAAAGGTGATTCAACGTTTAGACTTTAAAAACAAGCAGGTGATGTACGCGCTCTGTCTGTAAAAACCAACAACTGATCAGATTTTAAACATAAGGGCTGCGAAGTATTGCCAAAGTGCATCGTTCTCACCGTCAAATATTTTGTACCAAGTCAGCAGCTGCCTGAAAAATATGTGCCTCAATTACTTTTATTGTAGGTTGTCAGCCAATTCTGCAATTTGTACTTCCGTGAGATCTTTCCATAGGTAAATTTTGTGGTCGAACATCATTAGCTGATTGGGAAATTTGTATGTCATCGAAAACTAAGCAGGCATATTTTGTACGGCATCATCAATTGCTTGAGCTATCTGTCATTCTCGAGATTCTTCTACCAACGGTAGATTTTGTGATAAATCAGCAGCTGGCGTGTAAGAGTACGAGCGTACTCTTACACGATACATTACTGCGTACTCTTGTACACAGTTGCCATATCGTAAACGTGCGAATGGCAACAATATCTATTAACTTTGACCAGAACTGCCCCCGTGTCGTGTAACGCGGTAGGCGTTTTCACTAAATGTTTCATTATTTTCCGCCCAGCACTTCTAACCTCCGTTCACTTCAAAATACGAAATAATGTAAGTTTATCCTAAACAGCTTCGTGGATTTTGGTGTAGCGTACTCTCATCGGATGTGTTAGACCAGCTTAACCTAATGTATGCATGGGTAATTCTATGGGTATGTTTTGACGATTGCAGAGTATAGTAATGGCTCACAACACTTTGACGCCAGCGCGAATGGAGTACGGCGAGGCAGAGCTACTGGACGCGAACATAAACAGGTCACCCACCTCTTATTTGCGGAATCCACCTGAAGAGAGAGCTAAGTAAGAACTTTTTATAAGTTGTCATTCCTCTGCAGCCCAAAGCGCCCTCCACACTCGTGCGCGAATCGCAGCGCGAAGCCGCGAGCGCGAGTGTGGAGTCGATTTCAAATCAATTCAACGAGTGTTGAGCGGGCTCAAGAATGGGGTTGGCCGGTCGAAATAATTAGCAGATGGCGCCAGCATAGCTTGCCCTGTCAATCCCTAGAATTGTGTCAAATTTTTGTTTTTTTAATGTCCTAGATGCCAGCCCTTTAAGCCAAATCTCATAGAAAAAGGGGCAAGCTATGATGGCGCCATCTCTGCAAACCTTTCACAGTTGCCAACCCCATTATTGGAGGTCTAT
The DNA here is from genome assembly GCF_947568885.1 of Cydia strobilella. Lineage (NCBI taxonomy): Eukaryota > Metazoa > Arthropoda > Insecta > Lepidoptera > Tortricidae > Cydia > Cydia strobilella. Next base: position 17,359,471 of record NC_086041.1, on the reverse strand, counting down.
TTGATTCGACAAATGACGGTTGTGATATGGCTGCCACATATGTAAACTTTAACTTTGAATGTACTCCGCGTCACTTTGACGATTCGAATGCTAATAAAGTACATGGTATTTTTACACCGTACTTAATTACTTACCTTAATAGTTCATTGGAATTGTTTATCGAAGTACCTACTAATTGCTTATATTGTTATGCACGAGGCATAATCAATTACTTATACACGAGGATATGCATTCGAAACGAACGCTAGTTGGAAAAAACAATCAATAAGTATTAACACAATGATTTGACTTACGAATTATGATAAATACCTATCCATTTACATATATGAAAAACCCTTACGAGAAGGTTGGTAAGCATACTTAATTTAACGTGATAGTATTGACAGTTCTACCATCAATAACAGCGTTAAAAAATTCGAAGATGACCGCCTAACAACTGTCGCAACATTAGATATAAAACGCCAGTTACGAAAAGAGAGACCTAAGCCCTCCTACGTGTACAACATACTTAATTTACGTTACCTTTAACTAAAGCGTACATTTCTTGCCATTTCAGATACAAATATGACACCGACAAAACGTTATCTCAGGTTCGTTTCCTGGCGCCCGACAGCCGCATCATAGGGGTGATCAACTGGTTCGCGGTGCACCCCACCAGCATGAACAACACCAACAAGCTGATATCCTCGGACAACGTTGGCTATGCTTCTGTCCTGATGGAGAAAGCGTTGAATGGCAACGGGGCATATCCTGGAAAGGTATATAAGTTCCATGAGTTTGAAATAATCAATCGATGGGCTTCATATTCTTTTCCTAAAATTGCCGTTTTTAATTGTATTCTATTATATTCCAGGGTCGCATAGTCTGCGCGTTCGCGTCCACAAACCTCGGTGACGTGTCCCCCAACACTCGTGGTCCTCGTTGCAGCATCTCCGGCAAAGTGTGCGACCAGGAGCAGCTGCTATGCAAGCTACCTGGCGAGGAGTGCTTCGCATCTGGCCCAGGGCGTGACATGTTTGAGAGCACGCAGATCATCGCCACTAAGATGTTTGAGACGGCTATGGTAAGTATCATGACTTCATGAGGCAAACTATTTATCAAAAATAACTAGAAACTTATTGGGACGACCCTTCACGGACGTGACGGACGGGACGAGCCTTTCAGCCTTCTTACATATGTTGTTCTGGTAAGCTTATTAGTTGTACATTTAAAACAATGTGAACAATCTCTTGTACATCTGTGGCACGACGGCGTCGTGCCAATTGTGACTGGAAAACAAAGCTTTGTGCCAATTTTTTTTACATAACTTTTCCATATTTTGTTTCATTTACAGTGCAGTGGTTATAAATATATTCATAATTCAATTATTGCAATTACAGAAAGTGCTGAAACAACCAGGAGAAGACCTGACGGGTCCAGTCGGCATCGTACATCAGTACGTGGATATGCCCAACCAGACCGCGAAACCATATGATCCTGTTACAGAAACCTTTAACGCCGTAAGTATTAGGTACAATCAGACTCTACAGTCAGGCTAAATCCTGACGAGCCTACTCGGCATGGGATACTAGTTCGTGGAAATTCCATGTCTTGAATCCATAAGATTTCCTAAAAAACCTAAGTCTTATTTAAATATGGATCAAAATGATTCGAATTAAATAAATAATTGTATTGAATTGAATAGAATTAAAACAAGAATGCCGCATGACATGAATACTACAAAATTTTGCCCGGTGATTTTTTGGAGTCTATCCAGTGAATTACAGTGTCCACATATATTGTTTCAAAACGAGTTTCTTTGTTTGACATAATTATTGAAAGGGGTCCCTTTGTTTGACATAATTATTGAAAGTCATAATGTAATGATTGACATATTATCATTAGTCATAATTCTGAAATCGTTAACCTTTCAGGATTTTCCTCGGGTTATCCTATAGATAGATTAGGTTAGGTTTGTTTTATGGCAATCCTGAAAGTTACGTGTTTCTGAGAAAAACCAAATTATGACTAATGATAATATGACAATCATTACATTATGACTTTCAATAATTATGTCAAACAATAGAGATCCTTATTGAAAGTCATAATGTAATGATTGTCACATTATCATTAGTCATAATTATGAAACCGTTAACTTTCAAGACTTTCCTCACGTTATTCTATAGATAGATTAGGTTAGGTTTGTTTTATGGCAATCCTTAATAGTTACGCGTTTCTGAAAAAAACCAAATTATGACTAACGAAAATGTGGACAAACAAAACATTATGACATAACTTTATGGGAAACAATAGAGACCCGTTTTAAAATGGGGCATTGAACTTACAATTTTTCCTTTAAATGATTGAGTTGGTTAATGAAAATAAGAACCTACTTATTTTCATTAACCAACTCAATCACCTAGATTTAGATTAATTACATCACACGTTTAGGGGGGGAGGGGATCAAAAAAGTGTGACATGTTGTGACAAGGGGGAGGGGGGTCACAAACTATGCGACGTCACTTTAACTTATTTAAATTATTTTATTCGCTATACAGTTAAATATAAGTAACAAGTGTTTGGAACGATAATCGTTTTTAGGGTTCCGTACCCAAAGGGTAAAAACGGGACCCTATTACTAAGACTCCGCTGTCCGTCTGTCTGTCTGTCTGTCAAAAAACCTCACTGAGTAAAGCGAACCAGGAAATGAAGCAGAAATAACTTACTTAAGTAAGTATATTGCCAGCCTAGGCTACCAATGAGTTATAAGTGTTATAATAACAATAAAATAAGTATAATATTGAAATATCCTCAGCTGACTTCAAATCTATAATGAACCTCTTTATAGAGTGCAACGGTATCCGGGTGTCTCCCGGCCATGGGTTACAGCTTCGCGGCGGGCACGACGGACGGGCCGGGCGCCTTCGACTTCAAGCAAGGCACCACCACCAGCAACCCGCTGTGGAACGCCGTGCGGGACTTCATCGCGGAGCCCACGGACGAAGACGTTAAGTGTCAGGCGCCGAAGCCCATCCTGCTGGCTACGGGACGGGTGAGTTCATGTCTTATGTGCAGCCTGCCTAAATAAAACTTGGGAAATAAGTACATATATATTTGTTGTTAGTTTCGTGGCACAATCGGAGTAATCGGACCGAGTACCTTCGACTTTCTCAAAATTTACATTAAACGAGCCATTGTGTTGAAACGAATAAACAAAGCATAGGGTGACTGCTATAGTAATACAAATACATACTTTATGATTTGTTAGGAGTGGCCAATTACTATGTAGTGGCCAAAAACTATACAGGTTGGAAAAAAATAATGGGCCATGGAGGGAAAGCGCCTTAAAACCTTAAGTAAGTAAGGAAACATTCTTTTATTTTTTTAAAGAAACAAAACTGCATTCAGATTTTTAATTTTTATTGTTGAATTTAGCTTGTCTAAAAATATTCTTGAATACTCGATATCTTAAATATTATCGAATAGTATGTAGAATAAAAAAACAAGTGTTTATTTTATGGAATTTTTAGTTGGTTCGATTCCCGGGCGAGGGAAGCGAATTTAAAAAAAATCTTTGAATGCAGTTTTGTTTCTTTTTAATAATAAAAGAATGTTTCCTTTAAGTAAAATGAGCTAACTTAAGGTTTTAAGGCATGCACTTTCCAGGGCCCATATTTTTTTCCACACTGTATATATACCTAGCAGTCACCCTATACTGTTGTTGGTATTTCCACATTTTCTACGTTCATTTCAGTTGAGCACCCTGATACATCCTGACCCAAAAGAGCAACATTCTCTCAACTTAGCCTTGATCCCGGTTAAAACTTCTAGCTGAGACCGCGATGAAACATTATTAATAGCTAAAACGTTCAAATTTCAGGCAAAATTCCCCTACGAGTGGCAACCCAAAATAGTGTCGTGTAGTGTTGCTCGCATCGGCGGCTTGTTCCTGGCCGCCGTGCCGGGCGAGTTCACCACCATGTCGGGGCGGCGCCTGCGGCGAGTCGTGCAGCGGGTCGCGGGCGGGGGGAGGGTGGTGTTGGCTGGCCTGTCAAATATCTACTCGGATTATATTGCCACGCCTGAGGAGTATCAGGTACGTTTGTACGGATACGGTCTTCAAGTATTTGAAATTGTTACTTTTCCTCTATGACACTGAACATCATAAAATCGGATTTCCAGCTGCGACAAGTTTTAAAAGGTTGAAAGGTTGAGGTTGTTAACTGGCCAATTTAACCTCAAGGTACTCGGAGAACTTATATTGCCACCATGTGCCAAACCCGAAAAGTATTAGGTATTTATTTATCTTTGATATATTGAGATTGAAAATCAAGTAAATGCCAGAACATTTTTTTCAGAAAAAAATGTGTAAATGGTACACCATCTGGTAGACCATTTTTGTGGTGCATCATTTTTCGAGACATTTGATATTTTTTTTAATTTACAGGCGCAACGGTATGAAGCCGCTTCAACAATTTTTGGCCCGCATACGCTTGACATCTACCTCAATAAATATGTAGAGCTAACTGAAGCTTTGGTCAAGGTAAGGATTGTGACTGTCTTTTTTAAATTTACTCATAATAAGCTGTACCCAACATAGTCCAAATTAACCCATCGTATGTAAACTTTAAACAATAATCGTCATATCTGGATAACCCATTGTGACTGTGACCCGGACGTTGGTGTAAAGTCAACCCACTTACATGAAATTTGCACTAGCGTGGCGGTGTACCATCCACCGCGTGAAAACATTAATCTTAATTTTGATGTTGTCAATCTTAAAGTGTGGTTTTTGTAATGTCTTAAGTGTAGTTTCTGTTATAATATGTAGTAAACAGTAATTGTTATAGTCAGAATTCAACGTGTTCCGCTTTACTTCAGGGTGTGACACTGGAGCCGGGTCCGCAGCCGCCGGACTTCGGCGACCAGCTCATCACACTCGTCCCGCCCGTGCTGTGGGACGCCGCGCCCTGGGGCAAGGAGTTCGGAGACTGCACAAAACAACCACAGACAGAATACAGCTATGGAGATATTGTCACCGCACTTTTTGTAAGTTGCTATGCGAAAGAATGACTGAGTTGTAACTTGAATAATTGTACACTTGTGCGAATGCTACGGTTGCGAAACAAAAGGCAATACGAAACGCGAAATATAAACGTAATTTGAGATACCTATCTTGAGGATTCGATTCGAACATGCACTGTCATCCCCAGCCCGCGCAGCAATATATAAGTAGTAAACCTTCACTTGTTTTGTACATACTGAAAAGACACAAACGTGTTACTGGTGTAACGCAAGTTTTTTTTATGATTTACTAAATATCTACTTTTGTAGGGTAGACGTCGAGTGATCGTCGTTGTCCCAGTTGATGTCATCTTTACTTGTCAACTTAAATCATTGTCAGAAATAGAGATGACAGCAGGGTGTCATCTATTAGGCATTAGCATGTCGAGCACTAAGACGTTTACCTTTAAACCTATAAAAATATGAAATTGTTATCAGGTATCTGGTCATCCCCGCAACAACATTCGCCACGGAAGCTGGTATGCGACGGTGGAGAGACTCGAGTCTGAAGCAGACGACGCCTGGACGGTAGTTGCCACAGACGCCGATTGGGAGACCAAGTAAGCTAACCGAAAAACATCATCACTATATATAGTCCGGATATCCAAGGCAGAGACCATTACCTGCGCTTTAAACTAGAGCTATCAATGGTTATTTTGTGGGTGGCTGTTGATATTGGACCTAGTTCAATTCGATTCGGCCCTTAGAGCATTTATAGTAACTGATGGAGACGCCTTGTCTGTCATTTTCTGTACAAAACAGTCTACCGATTTTTGCGGGGGAGGGGCACGTCAAATGTAGATATGGCTGTTTGTACGTAACTTACAAATAGCCATGTCAGATATAAAAGTTAGCCCAATTGTGCAAGGTTTCGGCAGAGGGGTAAGCTCTTAAAGGCGACTCCGGTTATTAAATGCTCTAAGATTCGGCCCAATGCAAATAGCGCGTTAAGTACTCCATGGTAAATAAAATCTTATAGAGAAATATTGACCTGCATTTGGTAATGTTTGATTGTATTGCAGATACATCTGGCACCGCAACAACAAGGTGCTGGGCACCAGCCACTCGGAAGTCCTGTGGCACGTCCCCGACGGCACGCCGCCCGGCACTTACCGCCTGCATCACTACGGCAGCTACAAGTACATCCTCGGCGGTATCTACCCCTACCACGGCTTTTCTAACAGCTTCGAAGTCAGATAGCTGCCGGTGCTCAATAGTCGATTTTAAATTCTCATTTTTTTATTATTGTACATCGTACAGTCATTCCCGTGTCTTATGTCGAAATCAAAGAGTTATAAATTGTAGAAGAGAGATTGTAATCTACTAAATGTCTGTATGTTTGACAGCCGACGTAGATGGCGCTATAAGGCTGCATATATTTTGTAGTAAATGTAGTAATTCAACTACCAAACGTCAATTTCTCTGCTAGAGTTATCGCATAATGCACGAACCGTATAGCATCATTTAGATTTGCTGTCAAATTCGAAGCATTGATTTTTTTATTAGACTAGTCACTTTACACACACATACAATTGATACAATCAATGAGTCTTTGGTAGAAATGCAGTCATATAAATAAGTGGCATGGGAGTTATGTGTTTAACTATGACAATTGCTATACAATAAATCAATATGTTAAATACAAGCAAATACCAAAGCAGATGTAAGTCGTAAATTTAATTGTGTTTGTATAGGTAATGCTATACAGGTGTCCTTAATAGCCATTGGACAAACCCTGAAATGCCACGTAAGGTTACTTTTCAGGAATGCTCTAACGTTAATTTTTTTTTATTAGAATAAAAGAAAAAAATAATTTTCAAACAAAAGTTATTTCCAATAATTGAGAACAAAAATAGACATAGTGTATTCATTTAATAATAGGCAGTGCTTTTAACAATTTGTTCGAAAATGTGCGGCAATGATGACATTTGTCAAAAAACACAACAAATATTATAAGTGTCATAAATAAAAAAGATAATCAAAAAGGTCGAAGAAGGTTTCATACTATACTATTTATTACGCTCAGGACTCTCAGGAGCAGCTCAGGAGCTACTAACACATACATTGCTGCTCCAAAGTAAAAAATTGTAATTTGTTAATTTCTTTTTAACCGCTACACCGGTTGTTATGATACTTTGTATACTGGTTCTAAATACCGTAATGCATATGTACATTTCGGCTGTGTCCAATGGCTAGGGACATCCTGTATAAGAATATATCACTTAGGGAAGGGCCAATGTTATCGACCTACCCGGGTAACTAATATATAATTGTTTCTGACATTGAATAATAAAATGGATAGATATATTATACCTAAATATACATTCGTATAACCAAGTATAACCATCCCTGGGGATGGAGTAAGATCTGACATATGTATTTAGGGCTTCTTACCTACCACATGCATATTAAATTCCTCTCTTTTTTAGGGTTCCGTACCCAGAGGGTAAAAACGGTACCCTATTACTAAGACTTCTCTGGCCGTCCGTCTGTCTGTCTGTCACCAGGCTGTATTGTATATCATGAACCGTCATAGCTATACAATTGAAATCTTCACAGATGATGATGTATTTTTGTTGCCGCTATAACAACAAATACTAAAAAGTACGAAACCCTCGGTGGGCGAGTCCGACTCGCACTTTCCGGTTTTTGTTTTTCGTTCGTTCCCGCTAAACGGCATTAATACTAAACCCATCGAAAACTAATCTAATCGAGAATACTTAGAATTAGTTTAATTAACTTAGTTCTTTTAAGTTAAATGTTGTAATTATATGTATTGTATGTGACAACGTATGGATAACATTAAAAAGCTTTACATGAAAAATAATACAATAGAAAATAGACCTACTTTGATAATTTGTATAATACAACATTCAATAGCAATATGGCAATTTGCATACACAATGACCATTTTTAATTGCTTTTATATTGCACAGATTATATAATATGCAATCCTAAATGTCTAAGGTATAATGTCTAATATCTAACATACATAATAACATGTTTTCGCAAAACGAGGGATGTTGTTACAAGTTTAAGATGTGTATATGTATGTGTACCATATTTGTGGCATCGTAGCACCCAAACGCATGACCAGAATTTAGTGCGGTTTGAAACAAATGTCTTGTCTGTCGTGATATTAGAACCGCATATTAGATTATTAACCTTTCATCTGTGGGAGACCCGAATCGGCGTCAGTTTTTGCGGCAATTTTAAATTCAAAATTTGAACTTCAAGGTCACTATTTAAATAGCACATCTATGACAACCCACAGATGAAAGGTTAAGGAGCCCTAAGGGCGTCCGCTAGCTGGCGTGGTTGCACGGAGCGAGTGAGCGGGATTAACGAAAAATAGTATCAGCAACGGTAGCTCGCGCGGACCCATGTAACGGATTTTACCTACAATACAATAGCACCTGCGTGCGTGCGCCCGCTCCGTACACCCGCGCCAGCTAGCGGAACTCCTAACTAGCGGACACCCTAACAAATATCAAAGGTTGATTCCATCCGTCAGAAAAAACTTGCCACTAGTTGATTTGTGTTTTTCTTATACCGTTATGTTTAAAATAATACCTACAGGGTGGAACACCTTCACAGACTTTTCGAAATATTATATGTATATATAATTATATATTATTTAAGTAAGTGTTATTGTGTACCTACATTCAGTCGATCATTAAATTGTGTAAAAAAACGTTCCATTTTTTTCTATTGAAACATGAAACTCTAGACAAATACCTAACATCTGATAAAAGAAAAACAAAATCACAAACCAGTATGCCATAAGGCATAATTTTATGGTCTTCCAGCAGCAGCAGTTCCACTCCATCAAGTTTCGCATTCGCAGAAAATGCAAGAGAAATTATAAAAAAATATATCATAAATCACCATTAATGTGCCTATTAGTTACCTAGGTCTATTATTATTATTATATTTTTTAGGCTAATTGCGAGGTCTACAGCTTACAGAGCCTCTTAGTTTCGTTTATTGAAAGAGCGTTATTTAGCGAAGGTCTCCGTTTCCGATTGTCCGGATGTTCTCCTCGGTCGCATTTCTTAATCGATTTTTGTAAAATTTTGTGAACCGGTTTGGTAGTTAGATAATTTTTTTTTGTCGTTTCCTATTTATTTCAATGTTCAAAATGGTGGAAATTGAGATAAAGGACGTAACGTCAATGGCACTTTGTGAGTTCGCTGTGATAATTACTCAACTAATTAAGATTTATAATTTTTACATTTTTAACCTTATGATGCTTATCGCGAGGTCTACAAAAGCTCACAGAGCGACTAGTTATTTTATTTTTATTTCTTAAAATTCACGAAAATAGCATACAATACAAAAATCTGTATTAAATAAGTAAAAGGTCGATATCTTTCTAGCATCAAACCCGTGCACGTGTATTTTTATTTTTTTATTTAATAAATCTTACAGCTATCCTTACAGTTACCCAATGCGATAGTGTCTATTAACATTAAAAATAATAAATTACTACTATAACTATACTACTACTATAACTAGGTATATACATACTATAACTAAGAATAACACAACACAAACAATGTAACTTTTACAAATTCACTCTCGGAACAGTAAAATACGTCAGTTCGATTGGCAACTTCGTTAAATGTGCGCAGGGCTCTCGTCCACGGGGCCGTGCGCATCAACCCGGTGCGCGCGTGCGGCTCGGCCAGCAGGGGCGGCCTGCGCCTCCGCCACACGTACCGTGGGGGCGCGTAAACACCTATTGACTTTAGTAACTCTGGGTTACTGACCTTTCCACGCACTAACCTAAATATATAAGAGGCTAGTGCCAATTCCCTTCTAACCTCAAGCTGGTTATATCCCACCATTCCGAGCACAAACAGGGTTGGATACATTTGAGGATAGAAGGGGTACACTCCATACAACTTTAGGTACAAGAACCTGATGAATTTATTTTGGATTCGTTCCAACATAAACTTGTATTTCGCCTCATTTGGGCTCCAGACGCAAGAACTGTTCTCCATGTGGCTTCTGACAAGGGCTTCGTACAGTGCGCGTAAAGCTCTTACGTTGGAAAACCCGTGACACTGCCGCAGAACGAATCCCAAGTTCCTATATGCCTTCTTGCAAATAATGGTAATGTGGCGCCTAAAGGAAAGATCTGCGGTAAAATGCATCCCCAAATCTCGCACTTCCGTCAAACGCTCCATCGGCGCCCCTTCTACCACGTATTGATGATGTATCGGGCTGTATTATAGTCGCGCCCACTTCAGACAAGGTTATTGCATCGCGCCGCGCCGCATTGCTTCGCGTTCGCGCGAAGAACGCTCACCTAGGACACTTTCATGCTATCAACGGTTTGTTTCTTCCTCGCTTTGCGTTCGCGGTTAATTCGCTTGGCCGCCGCGTGGGCCGCGGGCCATGGCCCCCTTGGCCCTAGGGTAAATACGCCCCTTGGTACAACTGCTCCCCTTACCATATAAATATACCTATATTTGTATACCTCATATTTATATATATCATTTTTTGCAATTAAAATCGCGGGTAAATACGTTGCCTACCTGCCCCTTATCACAACAAAATCAAAGCCCTTTCAATGATATAACCTGGCTTGACTGCCCATAAACTAAATATTTGATATATCACTTTGGTATCATACAATATCTTATCTAGTCCGAAATCGTGTTATTCCCCTTTGTACAGAGTGTTTCCAAAATCAGAGTAGGTACCTTTAACTTAAAACATATTGAACATTTAAAACACCTGAAACTTTCTCCTTTATAAGTTACTTTAAACCTAGCTATTAAAAGTAACTTTATGTTTTAATATTGTGTGAAACACACCCAAGTAAGTGTCCAGTGGTGTAGAACCTACTTTTCCCCTCACTAGCTCGGAAAGCCGTCTATTATCCTTTAAAACAAGCGGGGAAAAACGCATTTTATCCACTAGTGGGGAAAGTAATTTGACCTTGGATGGAGCGTGTTTAAGTAGCTTGACAGATAACAAAACGTAAAACGCTCATGATAATGGTTCGTTCGATATTAATTATCATTAAATAAATGGTTTGAGAATCTAATAAAAAATACCAAATTTAGCTTTATTTAATAATTTTAAGTCATAAACCTTAAAATTCCATAAGAAACGTTAGATTTTTTGTAATGATGTTAAATATAATTCTGAACGCACAAGTTGAGTTGATGCAATTTCAAAACGCATCGTTGACATTTCATACGTCAGAACAGAAATGTCAACATTGTCAACAAAATTTTTACTGTTCTTCTCACCGTCTCACGTAAAAATCAGAATTTCTAGTGTTTTCTGTTATAATATCGTAAATAAATTAGTGATTCCAGTGATGAAGATGATCTAACGCCTGTGGATGTTGCACTTTCCTCGCTATAGTGAGGGGAAAAGTTTTGTGTTACACACGGGTGCAAATGTATTTTACTTCTCGTGTGTTGAAACACTCGCTACGCTCAGGATTCTATTTTAGAACCACTCGCTTCGCTCGTGGTTCAACTATAGAATCCTTTCGCTTGCTCATGTTTCAATTCCACACTCGCGGGTAAAATACAACTTTGCGCCCTTGTATAACAAATAACTATTTCAGTTTGAATCGCCTCCTGCGTGTGACAACACTGCTCTCTCTCTTCCTAGCCGCCATTCTTAGCGCTCACATCAAAATGTAAGAAATTTTCAATATAAATAATAAATGAGGTAAAAAAGGGAAGTTAAAGGTTTTATCTCATCCATATCAAGTCTCTCCATCCTCCAACATTTACAAATATGTCGTCATTGATTTTGCAGTACGTATGCTAATACGCGTGTTTTTTTATTATATTATCGTACTCGTGCGGTATTGTATGATAATCCGATCGAGTTAAGATTGTATCCAGGCAGTATCACAGACGCAAGACTTTTACTTTCACTGTTTTTTTTACAATTAAAATTTGAATATTAAATTACCGTCACTGGAAGCTTTATAATTGAGAGAGCATATCTGTTTCCGTCGAATTATCACCAGTCTAGTGCTTTATTTGACTCTTGTTTCCGGCAACAGTGGCGACACCTGGCGGACCGCGCCATTTTTACACCAGGTAAAAGATGTCCGGTGAACTGTTTGTCATTGGCATTCAGTTTCCCGTCGAAACAACAAGTCCGCAGCGAGTCAGGCTCACTGACCCTGCGGCCATTACAATTTAAATTTAAAAAAATGAAATGAAATTGTTACGTGTGATTCCTTAAATCAATACGTTATATTAATTAAAGTGAATTTAAGTGTAAAAAGTGACCACGTCACGTAAGTACCTTGATTTCTAATATTAGTAAAATGAATATGTGGTCATATATTTTAACAGTTTTTCTGTTCGGACCACTACCTACATTTTAAATTATTGTGCCGAATAATTAACCAGTTTACTATAGTGTTTTATTTGCAGATCTTTCTATCCGATTATACTTTTTGTGAGAAATTATACAATCGCTTGCATTTTTGACGAACGCTGAGAGTCAAGACGCAAATTTAAATTTGCCGTTCACTTTGATATTGAAACGAAATTAAAGGAACCTTCGGTCCCTAAGACTCCAGTATTTTATTTAAAATGCTTCTTGACGTTCAACGCTTGGGAAGCGCAGCATGGTCTGAGGGTAGATGCTCTGATATACAAAAATTTTACAATCATACTCCAGGTTTCATAGACCTGGAAACAAACGAAGAGGTAAACATGTATGATACTTTACGCCATCTAGCGTATGCTGATAGAATCATATGCAGCTATTACCTACTCCATTTTGAAACAAAAACAGGCGATTCAAGATAGATTTCGTAGTCTTTTATCGTGGGCTAAAAGTATGAAATTTTTCTTATGAATTAAATACTAGTTGATGAGCTCTATTTACAAAAGATTTCCTCTGATCTTCTGCAATTAGTTTGTGGTTACCGCGCCGAAGCTATTGAAATACGCAGAGAGGCCATTACAAGCCAAATTAAAGAGCCACTTGTCAAGGCATTAGTAAACAAAATCCCCCCTTGCACAACTAACATTTTTGATGCTGATTCTTTTACATCACCTCTTGAAAAGGCAGGAGGAGTTTGAAACATGTTTGGCCTCTTAAACATAATGATATTACCAAGGCAAATCAGCCTAACAGCCGCCCCTCGCGGGGGCAAGGCATACAAAAACCTACAATTCCATCGCGTGGAATTCAGTGCAATGCGAGCTCAGGGTACTTTTCCTCGCAAAATACGCATATGCAAACCTGTACCGACGCACCCTCGCGGGGTGTATGTCATTGGCAAAATTGTCAACAACCAAATTACCCTAGGGTCAACCTTCAAAAAAAAAAAAAAAATTAAGGAAATTCCAGTAGAGGTTACAAAGGCAACCAGAAACGGCAGAAACCATGACTCGGAACCGTTTCAAGTAGGCCGGTAGCGCACTTCCTCATACAGTGGAAGAAAATGGGAGCACCAGTATTTCTGGTGCTCCCATTGTCTCATTTGCTATTGCATCAAAGTTAATACGAGGGTATCGCATACCATTCCCTGCATAACCACTTCTGGTGTATCCCAATTTAAAATCAGGCCCCTTTCATCACACTCCTGTGTCAAAAGAAAATTTCTTCAATTGTGCACTAGAATTAATATTTATTTATTTGCATTGCTATTTTAAGAAATGGATAGTGATCAGTGAATGGGTGAGCTTCGCAAGCATATTGCAGTTGGCAATGTCAACACTCTTTGCCAAGATAATAACTGTTTTAAAAACAAACGTTGCCTCAAAAATTGCTTTCCCTGATAACGAGTCAATCCTGTCAGAGGTTAGTGGTGAATTATATAAATAAATAAATATTTGGAGACAATCTTACACAGATTGACCTAGCACCAAACTAAGCAAAGCTTGTACTATAAGTACTAGGCGACGATATATATACATATATAGAAATATACATACTTATATACATAGAAAACACCCATGATTCAGGATTCTCAGGAACAAATATCTGTGTTCATCATACAAATAAATACCCTTGCCGGGATTCGAACCCGGGACCATCGGCTTCATAGGCAGGGTCACTACCCACTGCAGACCGATCGTCAATATATAGTTAATGATGTCAATGATGCTCCGTGCCCAAAATGAAGGCTCAAGGCATTCTGCACTAACCGTCACCAAGCTTCATTTCTCCTCTTTTCCTTTTATCGGACGGATCAGCTCGACCAATTTTCAACATGAAAGCGCTAAACGGTTTATATACTGGTCGAACCGTTTCACCACATAAACATGCATCGGATACGCGACTTCCTCAACCAAATGACGGGGTGTGCAGGTATATGCCATAATAATCATAATATACTTCCACGTACAAGTCTCACGTTTCACGCACGTACGCCAAGTGTATTTTCTATACTGACAAAATTGACAAAAACGTTGTCAATACTGACAAATTGGGTAGCTCAGACCTTGCGGCAACAATGGAATGTCAGAATTGTAGTTTACCTAGACGATTTTCTGATTGTCCATCAAAATGCCATACTACTAGATCATGTCAAAATCTTTATTCGAACCCTCATAAGTATCGATGGTAAGTAAATTTCACCCTGCCAGACCCATCGAACACATCGTTCCTAATACCGCAAAGTGTGTCGAGCGATTAAATTGGTGGGTATAAAGTTGACAGGCGTCAACAACTCTACATCACCCTCCCCACCAATTTTCTAAAACCGATGTCCGGGTCGCAGTTGAACGACCTAGCTCTTTCGGGAGCTTCGGAACCTTCATTGCAATCAGAAAGAAATGTTAGCTATCCTTCATGTTCTTCAAGGTTACGCTCACCTGTTGCATCACAGTTTGATGCCTATACAATGCGACAACAGGACGGCCGTAACCCGTCTAATGAAAGAAGGGGGATCGAAATCGTTAGCCCTGGTAAACATAACCCATCGGACTTTAGATCTTCTAGATCAAAATCAAATACACTTTAGCATACATTATCTACCGGGGAAGTACAATTGTCAAGCCGATCAATTATCGCGTCGTCACCTACCGCCGGAATGGCACTTACTACCGGCTTGCGTGGATACAGTTTTTGCGAAGTGGGAAATACCGGTGGTGGATCTATTCGCCTCGGCAACAGCCCACATGGTACACAATATTATGTATTCCGAGACCTGAAAGACCCTCAAGCGATGTATCACGCATTCAGTATTCCGTGGAACTATCCACTCGCGTGGGTATTCCCACCACCTTTTCTGATGCCCATAGTCCTCGCTCACTTGAACCAATCGACCGGGATATTTCTGGTAATGATGCCTTGCTAGGGAAAAAATGTTCTAGCGGGCAGATCTAAAAGCCCGAGCGCTAGCAAGGCCGCTTACTCTTGAGACACCTGCGGAAGAATCTCAATCTCATCGACACGTCGACAGGGTTACCACCTCCCTAAGTCGAGGAAATGATTCTCGAGGTTTGGAAGTATACTCTGTATAAGTATACTCTCTAGTCATGGAGCTCAGATCAATTATCATTGCTTAACAATTCTTGCAGAAAAATGACTTTAAGAACTTACAAAAAAGCTTGAGCTTGGCAACGTTGGATTTCTTTGGCATGTACAAATATATATATAAACTAGCACAATTTTTATCGGATTTACATCAAATAAATAAATTATCAGTATAATACCATACTTTTACACAAGTCAGTCGTTTCTACATTGTGTAACACTGAAACATCAAGTTGTTTGAGTTCACATGTTCTGATAAAACATATTCTTAAGTCGATTTCCTTAACGTGTCCTAAAACGACTAAACCCCCATTTTGGGATGTTGATTAACTGATAATTCTTTAACAATGCTTTCCAAATAATGCGTCATACTGCCACTTTACTACTTCTTTGCTCTGGTAGGCGCATACATAATTTAACCTTGCTTACGATTCACCATGACAACTGTATAAGATCAGATAAATGTATCATTTTTTGGCCACAGTTTGGCTCAAAAATAGACTAGTAATTACAGGCAGTCAGGTTGGAAACTATTAGCAAATACGATTAATAGTATGCTAAATCTCCCTTTTTTGGATAGAAAGAACCATATCACTTGTAAATGACAGACGTAATGCTGCTAAATAAATCATTTAATTTGTTCATGACAAGTGTCAAGAATCGGCCGCAGCCAGCCTCACACTCAGAGAAAAATCCGGAGACAAGGCTGCAGTTTTACGTTGCGAACGAATTATTGATAAAAACACAAAACTACTTTGGGACATTGACAACCTAGCCTTTGCTAGCGCAGCAACTTTTTTTTTGCGAAACGCAATTATTGCGAAACTAACAATAAAAATGTTGTTAAACTATCAATTTTTCGATGCCTTGTCATAATAGCATAGTTAAAAATGCGAATTTAACATAGTTTGGCTTTGCTCATTGCACAACGTGTGATTTGTGAGTTGTGGTTTTAGCAACTTTGAGGACCTTTGTCAAAATAACAAAAGATAACTCTGCGAAATCTTCACAGTTAAAGTTTGTGCGGTTCGCAATGTTCGCCGACACATTGTTTTTTACTTTGTGACAATAGCAGCTTCAAGAGCCTTTGTCAAAATAACAAAACAGAACTCTGCGGAATCTACACGGCTAAAGTTTGGGGGTTGACAGTGTTCACAACCACATTGATTTATACCTTGTGATGTTAGCAAATTTGAGGACCTTTGTCAAAATAACAAAGAATAACTCTGCGAAATCTTCACAGTAAAGTTTTGTGAGGTTCGCAATGTTGGCCGCCACATTGTTTTTTACTTTGTGACATTACCAATTTCAAGAGCCTTTGTCAATATAACAAAATAGAACTCTGCGGAATCTACACGGCTAAAGTTTGGGGGTTGACAGTGTTCACAACCACATTGATTTAAACCTTGTAATGTTAGCAACTTTGAGGACCCTTGTCAAAATAACAAAGAATAACTCTGTGAAATCTTCACAGTTAAGTTTTGTGCGGTTCGCAATGTTGGCCGCGACATTGTTTTTTACTTTGTGACATTAGCAACTTCAAGAGCCTTTGCCAAAATAACAAAATAGAACTCTGCTGAATCTACACGGCTAAAGTTTGGGGGTTGACAGTGTTCACAACCACATTGATTTAAACCTTGTAATGTTAGCAACTTTGAGGACCTTTGTCAAAATAACAAAGAATAACTCTGCGAAATTTTCACAGTTAAGTTTTGTGCTATTCGCAATGTTGGCCGCCACATTGTTTTTTACTTTGTGACATTGCCAATTTTAAGCGCCTTTGTCAAAATAACAAAATAGAACTCTGCGGAATCTACACGGATAAAGTTTGAGGGTTGACAGTGTTCACAACCACATTGATTTAAACCTTGTAATGTTAGCAACTTTGAGGACCCTTGTCAAAATAACAAAGAATAACTCTGTGAAATCTTCACAGTTAAGTTTTGTGCGGTTCGCAATGTTGGCCGCGACATTGTTTTTTACTTTGAGACATTAGCAACTTCAAGAGCCTTTGCCAAAATAACAAAATAGAACTCTGCTGAATCTACACGGCTAAAGTTTGGGGGTTGACAGTGTTCACAACCACATTGATTTAAACCTTGTAATGTTAGCAACTTTGAGGACCTTTGTCAAAATAACAAAGAATAACTCTGCGAAATTTTCACAGTTAAGTTTTGTGCGGTTCGCAATGTTGGCCGCCACATTGTTTTTTACTTTGTGACATTACCAATTTTAAGCGCCTTTGTCAAAATAACAAAATAGAACTCTGCGGAATCTACACGGATAAAGTTTGAGGGTTGACAGTGTTCACAACCACATTGATTTAAACCTTGTAATGTTAGCAACTTTGAGGACCCTTGTCAAAATAACAAAGAATAACTCTGTGAAATCTTCACAGTTAAGTTTTGTGCGGTTCGCAATGTTGGCCGCGACATTGTTTTTTACTTTGAGACATTAGCAACTTCAAGAGCCTTTGCCAAAATAACAAAATAGAACTCTGCTGAATCTACACGGCTAAAGTTTGGGGGTTGACAGTGTTCACAACCACATTGATTTAAACCTTGTAATGTTAGCAACTTTGAGGACCTTTGTCAAAATAACAAAGAATAACTCTGCGAAATTTTCACAGTTAAGTTTTGTGCGGTTCGCAATGTTGGCCGCCACATTGTTTTTTACTTTGTGACATTACCAATTTTAAGCGCCTTTGTCAAAATAACAAAATAGAACTCTGCGGAATCTACACGGATAAAGTTTGAGGGTTGACAGTGTTCACAACCACATTGATTTAAACCTTGTAATGTTAGCAACTTTGAGGACCTTTGTCAAAATAACAAAGAATAACTCTGCGAAATCTTCACAGTTAAGTTTTGTGCGGTTCGCAATGTTGGCCGCCACATTGTTTTTTACTTTGTGATATTAGCAACTTCAAGAGCTTTTGTCAAAATAACAAAATAGAACTCTGCGGAATCTACACGGCTAAAGTTTGGAGGTTGACAGTGTTCACAACCACATTGATTAATACCTTGTGATTTTAGCAACTTTGAGAGAGCCTTTGTCAAAATCACAAAAGAGAACTCTTAACTACAAATTTTAAGTTGATTTACAATGTTTGCAGGTGTTACAAGGGTAAATAATCCAATAATAGGTTTTTGTTTTAACCTTTTCACCGCCAAAGACGGAAAATCACGTCAGCGGAAAGTCGTACCACTGACGCCACGACATTTGCTCCTATTAGAAAACCATACATTTGGTTTATTGCTTGGCGTCTGGTCTGAGTCACGTCGAATTACTTCGCTGCTTGGCGTTGAAACGGTTAAGACATATTAAATATACTAGCTGTTGCCCGCGACTTCGTACGCGTGGATTTGTATGTTGGTGGTTATATATTTTAAATGAGCATAGAACATTATGCAGCAAAAGATATCAGTAGGGACGGTAAATCATTTGTTAATAATTATACAGCGCATGAAATTTGTCTTTCACAAAGTACAAAGTTTCAAGCCCCTAGCTGAAAAAAATTGTTCGCGATATAAACCCTCTCAACACTCAGATTTTCAAGTCCACTATTTAAAAAAAATGTTCGCTCCCACTGCAAACTTTATTAATACAAACTTTTCAAACACGGTGCAATCAGTTTTCGTCTATTTTAATATAATGCCCTTTTACCAAGTTTCATGTTCCTAGCTAAAACGAAAACTTGTACTACATATAAACTTATATACATCCCCTTTTTAACACCCTTAAGGGTAGAATTATTAAGAACGTTGAAATAACCTTTTTTGTAATATTATACAATGCCTTTCTGAGAAATTTCAATAAGCATTTGTAATGAATTCAAACTTTCAACCCCTTTTTAACTCTTTTAAGGGATGAATATTTAAAAACGCTTAAATTACTTTTCTTGTATTCTAATAATATGCCTTCATACAAAGACTTCTTAGTCCTGTACTCAAAAAAAGGTTTGATCTCCATACAAACTATCAAATAGGGCTTACAAGTTACAAGGGAAGCTTACAAGTTTCCACACATTTTTTTTTTTCGTGGTTGGGTAGATAATGTGTTTGTGTTCCAAAAATTGGTAATTTCTAGAAAAAGGCTTCGTTTTTGGGACATGGTGTTGTATAACTTTTTAATGTGGAATTTAACAAGCTTTCGTTTCGCTATACACAGTATTCACATTAAACCCAGATATTCCGAGAAAAAAAGAAAAACCAAAAAAGACTTATACTTTTCAAGATGGCGTTTGATCCCCGTGGACCCGAAGCTCCAATTTTATGACACGCAAACAGGGATCCCTGAAATTGTAGGTGTCAAATTTCATTACTGTCACTATTATTTAAACCCCATTTAAGACCTAAAATCTGTTTTTGTAGTCACATTTTTAAGTTTTACACATTTTTCCTCCACTTATTTTAGTAAATTTGTATTGCATAGCACTCGTGTACTAATTATGGATCTACTGATGTCTATTTGATTGAAATCCACTCAATAGTTTAGGCGCTAGAAGTAAAAATATGATTTACTATTCGGCGGCTATTCAAGGCGGCTGTATTAATTTTGTCTGAGTCGTAGCACGGTACGCTTATCACCATGCCTGTCACGTTCTAACAAGTATGTGAGTGCGAAAGTGACGGACTTAGTGATAGGGGAAACCATGCTGCGCGGGCTCTAGATTTAGCGACAGCGTCAGTGACAACGTCATGCTCGCGGCCCGCCAGCGCCGCGCTCACAACCCGCCCGCACCGATCTCTCTAGATAAGCAATTATTACCTAAAATAGTTTTTAATCTAACTGCTCTTTGAATCTGTCAAATGCTCACACATAATAAATTATAACCTTCTGTACGTACTACGTGCTGCCCGCACAGCATGGTTTCCCCTATCACTAAGTCCGTCACTTTCGCACTCACATACTTGTTAGAACGTGACAGGCATGGTGATAAGCGTACCGTGCTATGACTCCACTCTCCAGGTTTGCAGTTTTTTATAAGGAACAACGTACTTAATTATTATTATTTGTACTTAGTACCTACTTACTAATGCCTTTACCCTAAAAACGGAATTCTAAGAAAGGTATTTGATTGCTCAAGTCGCAATGTTAGAATTGCGGAATTTACAAGGGAAAAATTTCTCAAGTTAATAATTTCACAACTTTTACATTGCGAAATAATATAAGCATTGCTAGAAACACAATGTTAACTTTGTTAAAATAGTGATGTTGACTAGTCCTTTGCAAAATTGACAAAAGAATCGTTCATTTCGCTGGCAACATTCGTACGGTTAGGATGCGTGACAAATCGCTAACAACGGAACGTATTTATTTAGTGATTATTATTGTCTTTTCAAACAACGAACCGTTCACGTTGTTAAAAATATAAGGAAATAGTTTCTTTAAAGTTAAGACAGTTATAGGTAAATAGTAAATATAAAGGATGGACGACTTAAGTGTGTTTCTGTTCAACTGTGATTTGATACACCTTTTTGGATCGCTAAACGGTAAGTTATAATTTGTATTTACATAGTTCTAACTAGTTACTATTGTAGTTAATGTAATGTGACTGTCGTTGCTAATCGATATTTGTTTCATCCTAATAAACTATTCGAAGTCGAAGATTTCTTAAATCGAATTTAAAACAATTATTTTTAGGTTATTTTTGAATTGCAATGTTGGACCATTTTTTTTTACACGACTGCCCAAATAAAGCAATGTATTGTTGTAGACATTATAGCTCCATCGAAATGGCCATTTACTTCTTATTTTTCTTGAAATCATGGAAAATACACGTTGCAATGAAATTATGGCACTTTGAAGCCCCATGGACAAATATATCTGCAAAAATATTGCCGGCATTGTTACCGCCATGACAGTGCAGTGTAGTGGGTTAAATTTATGCAATATGCAGTACTTATTATTTATCTCTATGCTTATAGATCAGGGCGCGGATCTCGATTTTTTATTGAACGCAAACGACCATGAGTTGTCGTTATTGGTCCCGGCAGCAGTTCAAAAAGGGAAACTGCGTATGGCGTTAGACCGTGAGAGAGAACGCGTGAGCAGTTTCATTTTTTCGTATACCTACTTGATTCAAAATTTAGATGTTTTCATTACTTTGAATCAATTTTTAACCGACTTCAAAAAAGGAGGAGGTTATCAATTCGACCGTTTTTTTTTTTGTATGTATGTTACGTCATAACTCCGTCATTGGTGAACCGATTTGGAAAATTGTTTTTTTTGTTTGAATGTGTATAGTCCCAAGTTGGTCCCGTTTTTGTCAAAACCCAGTTTTGATGATGGGATCCATGAGGAATCCAGGGAAAAATTCTTGAATCTTATAGGCATACATATAGCGATTTTTGTATTTTCATTAATGAATCTAGTATTCACGTTCAGAAAAACTGACATTTAATGAAGTGGAACTGCTGATGATGATCAAAACGAAACTCTTTAACGATGCATAGTTCACTTTGACGATTTGTCCTCTTCGTTATGTTTACTAAGCCAGTAAGATTTATAAAGAATTTTTTATCAAGGTTAAGTCTGATGATGGAGATACAGCGACTTTTGTATTTTCATCAATAAACTAAGCATTAACAATTAAATAGTGCCATTTGATAAATAAATAAAAATAAATAAAATAATGTGAATGGGCATTATGGTTAAATTAATCACTCCTAATTTTATTTTATAGAGAGGAGTTACAAAAGATCCGAGGGATGTAGATGTACAGCAAGTTATAGCTCCAATTAAAAAGCAAGACTCCTTTGTGATTCCATCAAGTAGCCAAAAATCTAGTACATCCTCTGTTGTTACAACATCAACTGAATTATTGGTAATTATAATAATATTTATCTTTACTCTGTATTTAAGGTGGATCATGTTTTTGTTATGCAGAGGGAGTCAACTGTCTGTTCAATCCCCGGTCAGGGCAAATATTTGTGTGATAAACACGAGTATTTGTTCCTGAGTCTTAGGTGTTTTCTATGTATTAAACTATATAAGTATTTATATCGTCACTAGTACCCATATTACAAGTAGGCCAGGAAATAAATACATTTCACAGAATAATTATATTAAGGTACATTATTATTTTGGGTCAAATTATTTCAACTTATTTTAATACGAATTACTCCGACTAATTTATAATACATTTAATTATAATCATATATTTTTAGGGTTCCGTACCCAAAGGGTAAAAACGGGACCCTATTACTAAGACTCCGCTGTCCGTCTGTCTGTCTGTCACTAGGCTGTATCTCATGAACCGTGATAGCCAGACAGTTGTCATTTTCACAGATGATGTATTTCTGTTGCCGCTATAACAACAAATACTATAAAGTACGGAACCCTCGGTGCTCGAGTCCGACTCGCAATTGGCCGGTTTTTTACTATCCAAAAGATTAAAAGTGTAAGCTATTTCTATCATATGTAGTCAATATGAATGTTTTGTTTTTAAGTCTAAAATAAATAAATAACGTTTAGTTTGGGACTAGGTTGATTTTCTGAATAAGATTGTCTCCAAATATTTATTTTATGTATTTATTTTATGTAAATATTATGATTGTGCCCAAATAGTAAATACCCACATGACGTGACTTCTAGTTCTTTAGTAACTTAGTGCTTACTTGATTTTCAGGAATGGGACATCAATTGTGACGATTTACAGTTTATAGATGCAAGCAAACTCATAGGGGCTATAACTGGCGGAAATCTTAAACAAATTTTAGAGACATCCAGTATTGGGAAACCTCTAATCAATAAAAAGGTATTATCGTCTAGTGACCGAAAGATACTGACGGCCCTTATTGTTGAGGCTGAGGTGCGGAAATTGAAAGAAAACACTGACCCAATACGAAAAGAAACCTGGGATACGTGGACATCAGAAATTATAAAGCTTTTCCCAGGTGAAACAAAGGGGGTATATTATAATCCTTTTCGTCTTGTTGATGGAAAAGCTATCCAGGCCAGTGGCCTGATAGTGAACCGATTAATAACAGTACGCAGAAAATTAAATGCAGAAATCCGCAGCCGCAGCAGAAGTCGTAACAGCAGTAATAGCGACAAGAGCAGCGACAGCAGCGGAGACCAAAACAAGAGAAAAAAATCTGCTGTCAAATCTTCTAATGCACGGGTTAGACCTTTTCCTGACACCTTTCAAACAATAAGTACCAATCAAGACTCTGAAAAAGATACCGTGCAGTGGTTGAAGCACTCTTCTTCACCGAGAGAATTGGTAGAAACAAAATGGAACAGTTGTCTACATGAACGCATGGCTGCACTGCAAGAAGGCGACCATGTTAGTTATTTGAGCATCTTCCCAGCACTGCAATGTCCTTGGGGCTATGAATTGGTGAGTCAATGATAATACTAATCAATCAAGTGTCTTCATGCCAGACTTCATGACATCACCAGGCAGAAGTCATCAATTTGTGTTAAGTTATTTTTATACCCAACTGCAGAAAGGAGGTTAAGTTTTTCAAGCGTATGTATGTATGTATCTTTAATTATTTGGCACGCTCTACTGCCTAAACCATTTAGCGGAGTTTAACATATGAGGTGTCATTACATTTGTCTCAGTTTTGCGAGTAAATCCATACTAATATTATAAATGCGAAAGTGTGTCTATCTGTGGCGGGTGGAGTCGCGGGCTAGTAGATTATATTATTATTATGCAGTCGGGTTATTGATTTTCATTTTAAATACTCATATATACACTAGCAACATTTCTCGTTGTATGATTATGAATGATGATTGATGACTAGCAACATTTTTGATTTTGTGAAAGAGCTTTTAAGCTCTAATTGAATAACAAATGTTTGATTTCTGTTTATTTTCAGCTGGCCAGTGACTTTGACAAAATATACCCTGAAATAGAAGGAAAGTTCGAAGAAAATTTCCCGGTAGTGAAAGGTCGCCTGCTATCATTACTAGATGAGAAGGCTCAACAGCTAACACGACCTGACACTTCTATTCAAACTGTTTTGGATCTTGCAACTTGTAAGTTATATTATCGTTTTTTTGTCAAATAGTGTCTTTATTGCCTCTATATGTAAATACAGTATGTACAGTGAGCTTCGAAATTGCATACACTGTACATACTAGGGTGGCTCTAAAAAACCTTTTGTTTTATTTTGTTACACTCATTTTGCTGAAAAAATATTCCCAATTTTGTAACTTTAACTACAAGAGGATGCGTATTTATTATTTAGATTTTTATTTATGTATCTGTTTACACACCATTTGAATATTTGATTTATAAGTTTTGAAGTAAAAAAAAAAAACAATTTCATTTCTATTTTTTGTAATTTTTCAAAAGGTAGATTTTTTTAAATTCACCTAAAAATTCATAAAAATTTGAAATAAAAATGTTTTTTTACTTAATAACTTATAAATCACATTTTCAAATTATGGGAATAAAAATTGTAGTTGAGATAAAGTTGTGATTGATCAACAAAATAAGGGGGTAGAGCTTGAATTTTTCCCATACACACGTGAACCACCCTGGTACATACGTTTTATTTGTTCAGCCATATAGATTATATAGAAGTAAGTACCTAAGCATAACGTTCAAGTTCTTGCAAGGGGCTCGAGTTTGTTAATATTCTTACTCCCGGAGTAACACAGAATCACACTTGCGAAGAAAAAACTAAATTTTATGCGAAAAAATTCTTAAATACGGTGACATTTCAAACATTCGTCCGCCATATTGTGATTTTTTGCCAAGTTAGGCATCTAAGGCACATACCCATCCGGCATTCAGCCACGATTGAAAATTGAGTAAGAATATTATTTTGAACAGCTATTAAATTAATTAACCGAAATATCTAATTATAAACGTCAGTATTTTAAAAGTAAAACTCATGTATACCTACTTGGTTCATATTAAGTAGTAATAGTAGTAGTTATGACATAATAAAAAAAAAGCTGTAACTCCCTAGAGAGTTACACCTTTTTTTCACAATCCATAACTCCTGCGGGAACAATATAGGCCTTTGTCCTTTAGTACACCTGCATGATATTAGATCTTTTTCGAGCAAGTGTGATGAAAATAACATATTATATACAGGGTAGATTTTTTTAACGACACCTGTAGGCCGAGCACATGATTGACGCGACAGTATCTCGCCGCGAGATAGACTACCCGTCTTTTACTAACTGTATGAATTTAAAGGCGACGGGTAGTCTATGTCGCGGCGAGATACTCTCGCGCCAATCATGTGCTAGCCCGGCTGGAAGTGAAGTAGGTACTATAGATAGAGGAGATGACGAATTTTACTCAATAGAAACTTTACCTTAAGTAACCGTTAACCATACTAAGTATTAATTATTTTTGCAGCGGGGGAGGAACAAGCGAATGTTGCGACTTTTCTGGCAGTTCCCCTGTTGCTGAAACAAATGCACACTGTTCCCGTGAAAGGAGTCAGAAAACCCTGGAACCCGTCTAGATTAGAAGTAAGCAACGCGTTTTTAAGCTTGGTGCCATCTACATCGGACCTTCAAAGCCACTTCAGTGAACGGAAGGCCACATTGCAGGAAAAAAAATTGCCTGTTCTTCCATATTTGGTTGCTGTTGGGGCTTGCTGGCAGGATGTTACGCAGTATGATTTAATAATCTCTGAAGACATCAGGTACACGTTTCCCAGCATTTGTAAAGCTGTTTCAAATACTTTTAAGATTCTATGGGCATTAGACTTACCATATTCAAAAGATTGTGCCCCAGTCTGGATGTTTATCCAAAGAAGTATATATGTAATGAAGAGCAAGTTTGACACTGAAGGCACTCCTATGCTAGATTTGCTTGCTTCTGTTTCTAACAGGCACGATGGTGCTGTGTGCAATATGTAAAAGGTCTTTTGTCCAAATGAAGCAATTTAAAACCCATTTTACATTTTATCATCCAGGTAAATGTTATATTTGTCCAAACATGGATTGTGGGAGAACTTATCAACTCTACAATTCATTTAGGCGTCATTATTTGAAAGAACATTCAGATTCTTCTATGTTACAACAGGCTTCAAGTGTACAGGATTTTGCTATTGGACAAGAGACCTCTCCCGTGAATAATGATCCATTACATAATGTGTGTAGCGCAACCGAGTTTCAAATTAAAGAAAATAATAGTACTATACAGAGTGATAGCAAACACAACACACCGCCGCTAAGCGACAGTTTAGGTCAACTTTTCTCATCCCTGTATAGTAATCCCCATTTGCCGAACAATGTGCTAGATA